>NC_089212.1:25886751-25961441 GCF_963930695.1 Labrus bergylta | reverse complement strand
GAGGTTAAAGTCTGCAGGTTGTATTTTATCACGTGTGATCTGCATCATGCACACATCGGTCTGAGCGACGTTCACACTGCTACATTTCTTAAACAGCAGATGAAAATAAGATAAAAGAAAGAACTAGGAAAGCTTCTGCTGCATATTATTTAGGCTCACCAAAGTTCTCTCCTCCCCAGATGTCCATGTGGGTGTCGTACTGGCCCCAGGTGGTTGAACCAGCTCTTGTCCATGACGAAGATCCCTCCAGCGATGACGGGAGTCCTGCAGAAAAGAAAAGCAGGAAGTAAAGACAAATTCTCTCCTCCTGCTGGAGCTCACACTCTTACTCCGAGAAATGTACTAATAAAGAGAAATCTTCAGTCTCAAAGGTTTCAAACTGTTTTCTAATTCAGTGCAGCAAAAAAAGAGTTTGTAGATATTTTTGAGATTTTGAATTCTGCGATAGAGATTTCTGCATTTAGATTTAAAGTTGGACATAAAACAGCAAAACAACAAACATGATAACACACTGTGTTTGCATTCTCAGCAGGAGAGAGGCTGCAGAGCTTCCAGTAACTTGTAGGGCTTTCACACTTGCAGAAATCTCCTGAAAAACTCAGTTTATTTTCAGGAGGAGATGTATATGTGTTGCTTCGTCCGCTACTTTACCGCTATATTATCCGGAGGACTGATGTTAAAAAAGCTGTTTTGAGATCATAAAATTAAAAGATGTTTGAGACTAAGCATCGCTCGAACACTCTTCTCTCTTAACCTGAGTTACAAAAAGAGCCAAACAAGCTTGTTGAAGATTAGGATTGCTTTACCTTCTTATATATTTTATTGTTGTTGCTGTGTTTAAGTCTCTTCTACTAAATTCCCTTTTTGTTCAGTCATTATTTGATGCTTTTTCTTGTTTTCAGTGGCTGTAAAGCACCTTTAAATTGCATTTCATTTCATTTCATATTTTATTTATTTGCTCATTTCAGTGTCTGGTTTCAACACAATAATAAACAACAAAAAATATTTTCTCATAATCCTGAAACACTGTTCATGAGCAAACAGGAGCAGGAAGAAGAAAACTTATAATACCTGCCCCCCTTTCCTAATAACACAAGATACTGTTTAACAGAATAAGATGGACAAACTGTTGTTTTCTCTTTCTTTCACAAAACAAAAAATAGATCAACAATATAAAAACATATTTGATTTAATATGAAACGTGTTAAATAAATAAAGCTTCACTAACTGATGTATGATGATGGGCACTGTGGACAAACCTGATTGGCTGAGTGGGGTCACTCCTTGCCATTTTTTGCTCGATGGGAATCTGCTCCCATTTGAAGTGGAGGCTCCAGTCAAACCCTGATGAGAAAAGAGAGACAGACAGTCACAGAGAGTAGAAGAATGAAGACATAACTTTGATGTGAGGGAGTTTTAGGCCGGCTGATTTTGTTGTTAACTAGACAGTCTCTTTTAAAAGGCAAATGACAGCTACATTCCTGACAGAAAATCTTTCATTAAAGCGCTCAGTTGTTGCGAGAACACTCAGCATCTTTGCAAACTTTACTTCCAAATAGATTTTTTTTGAATTGATCTTGCAGGGAAATTGATGGAATTCAGTGTTTACTGGGAAGCAGGGGTTTTCCTCGACCGCAGCTGTGAGCTTGCAGCTGTTATTGTTATTGCATGATTTGTGTGTTTTGTGTTCTGACCTCCTCTCAAGTCAGCAGAGGCAGCCAAGTAGGCGAAGTTATCCAGGCTGATGACATCGATGATGGGGCTGACCACTCGAGTATGATCCTGCAGAGATGGAGAAGGACGGGCTCATTATCGTTCAGAGCTCGGCAAAGACTGAACGTCATCATATTTATACACATAGTTTTTAACCGCTCTGTGACTTGGGGTGACTTTTACCACTTAGTGTCTTCTTTTACTCTTTGTCACACACCCCTGATCACCAGCAGAGTGCACACAGACGGAGGACGATTGTTTTGTTACTTTTTCTGCCACTAAGAAAAAACATTGTGGAAAGATTGTGGCTGAATTCTCTCTCTCACAGTTCATGATCAATTAATGAGAAATAAACTCTGAACTGATAAACAACCTCCTGCTGCAGATGTGACATGAACCATAAAATAAACACACAGAGGTCAAGGACTGTTGATCGCTGATACTGACTCTGTGTGTGTGTGTGTGTGTGTGTGTGTGTGTGTGTGTGTGTGTGTGTGTGTGTGTGTGTGTGTGTGTGTGTTGGAACAGCTTAGCACCGGGGACAAACTGAGTGACTGTTTCCAATCAGAGCCCCCCCCCCCCCCCCCCCCCCCCGTGCTCATACACTGAACCCGGGCGAACTTCGCTGCAGCAAAAGAAGCGGGTGAAGAGCAAGCGTGAAACAACACTCTGCTGGAGAGCAATTTATGAAAGTGATGCGCTCGACAGCTTTTTAAATAACACACATTTATTGAGCTTTTAATGAGCCTCTGTGGTTTAACTCATAGAGGCCACAATTCCAGATAGATGTCACTGATGATCTCTCAACATCTCCACTCTCTCTCTTTCTCTCTGCCTCTGGATTTAGAACCGTGTAAAAATCATAGGTAAAAATGCTGTCTCGTACTTCTTGTCTAATGCTGCCAATAAAGAATTTAACCCTTTCTTTCTTTTGTGCATTTCTGCTGCTGACTTGTAATAAGACGATGAAACAGAGAGAAAAGGAAATGAGAAATGAAGTGGAGAACATGAGGAAAGCGCCGTGCATGATGTGCCGTGTGTGCAGAATGAATTTCACAGTTTTCCAAATGCCCTTTGACGTGTTCAGATCTCTTTCCCTCTGCTTCATCGCCCAGTAATGTCACATCAGTGTCTGAGTAAGAGCCCAACAGAGGACACACTGTCTGCCCTGAATCATTCCTCTTTCATGCATGCTTATCGCTCATACGCTGTGTGGCGAGGCTTTTTTATAATATGCGGTACGGATTAGAAGAAAAAAACATGGACGCATTTTAAGGTTGTTTGCCGTCGTGGTAACCAGTGAAACTGCAGTTTGTATCCATCAGGATTTCTCACAGGATGACACCAGGCACCAGAGCACCCGTAGCTACAATTCTACAATTCTCTTATCAGACTCTTTTATCCAAAGTGACGTACATCAGAGAGTAAGAACAACACAAGCAAGGATCTAGAAAAAAGAGAACAATGTCAGTAAGAGCAAACGATCAGCTTTGAGTCTGATTGGACACACAGGTGCTGACAGGAAGTGACCAGAGGCAAAGCACAACATTGAGGGCAGTTCTTGAGAGCTCTAATCAGTATAGAAACCATCTTATAAGTCGTCGTTATCAAACAAAAACCATCGTCATTACCATCATCATCATCAATAATATGGAGACCATCATCATTAAGTTAGTAGGTATTCATGAAAGAGCTGGCTCTTTAGCTTTTTCTTAAAGGTGCAGAGGGACTCTGCAGATCACATGGATGTTCATTCCACCACCGGGGGGCGACAGAGGAGAAGAGTTTAGTCAGCGTCTAGTGGATATGTCAGAAGCCTCATGTTCAGAGGCTATAAGTCCTCACCGCCGGGGCTGTGGGTTCAAATCCGACCTCGGCCCTTTGCTGCGTGTGATCTTAAGCTGTCCAATTAAAAAATAAAAACAAAAAAGACAAAATTGAAAAGGAAAGGGCTCATCTAAATCTTTTAGAGGAGGGGCAAAATATCAGATACAATACTACAAAGTACAATATGATCAGGGACGGGCGAGGTCACACTAGCCCAGAAACCTTCCCTAAGATCATTTGGCTCAAGCGGACGTTAAATTCAAAGATATTCCCTCCAGTTTTTCCAGAGATTTTGCCTTCAGAAGAAGAACACTTGTTACACACATTATGATTGTAAACGGTTCAGATGTATGAAAGAAAACTGATGACGCAAATATTTTCTTTATTCTCCACGGTCTAAAAAGGACGATCGCGTTTAAAGTCTGCAGAGATTTAATAAATGCCACCCTCAGAGAGCGACCACATTAGAGAGAGTGCTAATGTTAGGCTTTACCTCTCACTGAACCTAAATCTCTAATCCCTAAACAGTTGTAAGTGGAGATCTCATTACTTGCTCTTCATTACTAATTTAATCAAAGCACTTCTAAATTAACAAAGTGTCATAATGCTCCATCTAAGAGCGGTCTGGACGGATATCCTTCATCAGTGTTCCTGCACTGAAGGTCGGAGGTCTCTGACAGACGGATGTATCCGGGGATGGAGCTAGTGCAGCCAGGCAGAGGAGCTGGTGAATTATCACTGAGCCCGGCGCTCTCATGAACACCAGGCTAAAGAGATTGTAATGCAAGCTGGATGAGTCACAGCTGCCGGGAGCCCAGAGGATGAGTGTGTGGAATCACATACACAGAGTGAGTGAGTGTATAAACGATGTGCATGAACTCACAATGTTCAGAGTCTCCTGAATAAAACATGGAGGTTTTATTTTGTGGAGTACAGACTCCTGAATATGTGGGAGGAATATCAGCTTTGTTGCATGCACAGCTTTTCAATGAGTTTGTGAACAAACAGCCTCAGTGACCTTCAGAAGAGCTTACTTCCTGCTGTAAATAAATAGAGCTTCTTTTCTATCAACAAATTGGGAGATAAACTACACATGAGTGTAATTACTAAACTACAATCAGGAAATGGTAAACTTAGCTTAGCATTAAAGGTCACATATTCTTTAAAATCCACTTCCCCATGTTTCTCTAGTCTGTCTACAAACCCCCAATGATGAGAAAAGTCCATCCTCTCCGTCTTCTGCCTGCTCCACAGAAAACATGTGCTCAAACAGGCTGTTTGGAGATTTTCCCTTCATGACATCACAAAGGGCAGTAGCCCCTCCCCCAGGTGGGTGACACTCCCACAGCTAGGTGTTTGTTCTGCCCTCTGAGTCTGCCTTCTCACCGTAAACAATAGGACATGGAGCGAGAAAGACCGAGTACACCCAAGCCCTTCCAGAGAGGGGGCGTGGTCAGACACAGCTCATTTACATATTTAAAGGTACAGACACAGAAACGGCCTGTTCTGAGCAGGGCTGAAATAGAGGGGTTTATAGACATGATCAAATACAGGATCAGAGTGGATTTAGAACAAGAAACTTCACACACATGTTTTGAGGAGCTCTGAGACTTATTTACACTGGTTGAAAAGAAAAATAACATGTGACCTTTAAGACTAGAAACAAGGGGGGAAACAGAGAACCTGACTCTGTAGCAGAGTAGGAAAACTGTCAGCCGGCCTCTCCAAAGGTTACTGCCAAACAACTGTATTTCTGTCATCTGAATCAAAACGTAAAAAATAAAATAAAATAAAAAAATTATAGCATGAAAAACTCCAACATGAGGGTCTTCTTACAGGTACAAATAACGTAACCTACCAACCTGCCTACCTAACACATAAACCTGTGTGGAACATCATTGAACAGATGTCTTTGTTTGATTGTCTCAGTTTCAAGATGAGTTTCTCGGATTCTAACAGATTTTTGAGCGATATGCACATCTCGTCTCAAAGCTTACATTCTCTGGACTCTGCGTATCACAGAGCTTATTTTCAACCCCTCACCCCTAAATGTTTGTTGTATGAACATGTTGCATGGTCTTCTTTTTCAATACGCAGACTTAATCACTGCCCTCTTCTTATCTACAAGTCTATCTTTGGTCGACTTCCTTCAGACCTTCTGACCTAAATCAGTCAAAAGAGTACAGAAACATATAATCTCTGTTCTCAGGATCTTTTCTTACTGTCTGTTCCAAAGGTCAGAGCTGAACTGGGGGGAAAAAAGCGTTTAAGATTGCTGCTCCCTTTACTTGGAACGAGTTACAGAAAGAGCTGAGACTCAACGAGCTGCTCTCATTGGATGATTTTAAGAGGATGTTAAATGACTCGAAGGCGGACACATCTGGCTGTAGATGTTCTCCCTGATGTATTTATGATGTTGGGCAATTTTGCTGTTTTAGTTTGTTATCTGGTGTTTATTAATGTAATATGTAAATTTCATGCTGAATCTGTTCTTTGTGCATCGAGGGAAGAAGAGAGAGAAGTGTTTTTGCACAATATTTAAAGTCTTATGAATAAAAAGTTGAAGGGAATCGGGGCAGTTGCAGCTCCTCCTGAAAGTGAAGCAAGTGGATAAACAAACGAGGAAAACTGGAAGCAGCTCAGTCTGAGAGTCAAGAAGTGAATAATCTGAAATAAAGCAGCTCCTTCTGCAGAGTCAGTGGGAGCATTAGCCTGTGATTGGAGGTGATGGCAGGGGATTTAGTGAAGCAGCTGTTCTGGTTACAGCCCGGTCGCAGGTTTGTAATAATGTCAGAGGGAGGGAGGAGAGCCAGCGAACACACATTACTCATGAGTGCGTGATGAAGGTCTCTTTCCACAGCTGCATCACTCCTAATCAAATTACAACACACTTCTGTTTAAGCGAGTGCACACCTTTACACGTCTCATAATCATATTTTTAAATTCCATGCACGTTTTGTTTATATGACGTTGTGAAAGCGTTGCAGAAAAGTGATCTGTATAAAACAGCCTTGAAGGTTCCTGTGGGTTTACCAGGGGAATAAAAATCCCCTCAGATAATGAGGAGTGGCTGGATTTGCATTATCTCCGGTTCATGTTTTGAATTGAGGAACACTCAGGCATGGATGTGGTCTTAGTGTCCCTGCTGCTTAATCTACTTAAAGATGTGGTGAATCTGGAGAATCTTCCCACCGTATTATAAAAATCAGAAAAGGGCCGAGCATGCGGCCTGAAGCCAGAGCTGATGCTGTCACTGCAAACGTCACAAACCACGGCAACATCACAAAACAGACCAGCTCGATGATCGAGTGGGAACGAGAACGGATTGGTTGGGAAAATGGCACCATAATGTTTCTGTTTTCCAGCAGCAGCCAAGTGGAGTGTGACATCTGGTACTGACTTAAATCTTAGCTGAACATATTGAGTGTTTATTTAACTACATGCAATGCCAACAGATTACATCACAGCCAATAAAATCCAGCATGAAAAGAGGGCTAAAATCCCCTGGAGCGAGCGTCGAAGAGAAAGTGTTCCCCCTGTAAAAAGCATGCATATCTGTGTGTGTGTGTGTGTGTGTGTGTGTGTGTTGGCAGCGTTGATTAAGGGTCTAATTGCAGAGTGCGCATGTGGGTCTCTACCTCCTTGACTCTCTGGATCATCGGCTGCAGCCAATCACTGTTGACCTCGCAGTGGCTGTCCAAGAAGGTCAGGATGGAGGCCGAGGCCGTGTTGGCTCCTCGCACACGTGACCGGATCAGACCTGAGGGAAGAACACGGAACAGAGGACATTGAAGGAGACTGAAAACATGCCAAATATCTCTCCTCGCTGCAGGACATTTGATGCAGAGTGTGGCAAAGGGACAGCTGATGTTAAACTGCTGGTTCAAAATGTCAGTAACATGTGACAGAGAGTTGACGTCTGACTGCCTGAAAGAAGCGGTATATCTTTTTATTGGCTAAGCAGGAGCCCAACTGCTACTTCCAGTATTTTTAACAACTCGGCTCAATTATTTTACATCTTTTGGGGTCTGTAAAGACTGAAACGTACAACTGTTTTAGAATTGCTCCAGTACATTTTTTTTAACCAGTGGCTGCAAAAAGAGCTAAAATGTCTGCAACAGAATCCTTTGGTCACATGTCCTGAATTTATTTTGTATGGTAAACGTTCTATTTTTACAGCTGAGAGGCTCAGATTTAGAGTCGAAAGCCGTTTTCACTCAAGCGCCTGTAAAAATGTAAAGAAAACTTCCTGCAGGTTGTCAGTGAAATCTTGACATGACGTGAAAAGTATAGAAGTGAGCAGAGTCTGATGCTATGACAGTTCATTTTTAGACTTTATATCAATGCATCGTTTGATTAATTCATAATTATAAGTCATAACAAAAGAGCGGAGGAAAACATACTGGCAAACAGAAAAACATAATAAAGAAGTTTCATTACATGCACAGAGATAAGAGGACATATCTCCCCCCCCCCCCCCGGCACTTGTGGTGAATTTTCCTGAATATTTCTTGCTGCATTTTCACATGCTGCTACAATTCAGTTTCCCCGTCACATCAGTTATCGGCAAGAATCAGAAAAACATCACAGCGACCATTAAAAGGATATTTTCAGGATCAGTTTTCCCTTTGAAGACCTTGAAAAGTTCAAAGACCTTGCTCCTTTTGCTCATTAAATACTTGTTTCTTTTTTCCTGGTGTTTCTGCAATATTTACATTTGACTTGGAGGTGAAAGAGCTTCTTCACAACAAGCAGCCCTTTGAAATGAAAGGCGTTAATTGGATTAGTCTGCAGTAGAAACCAGACCGTCTCCAGCTTTGCCCTGAAACCTCTTAAAGATTCTTGTGGGGAAAACAAAAAGGTCGAGAGTTGAATCTATTTAAAAGGACGCCAAGGTAAGAGCAGGATCGCTGCAGGCTGAGTGGAAGTGATGGTTTCAGGTGTTTGTCTTCGTTAACAGTGTGTCTACATCACAGCTTCAAACACGTGGGGAGGAGGGAGGGGGGAGGGGCTGTGAAGGGGGTTGATTTTCTGCAGCATCTACTGTTAATTAAACAGCTTCTCCCAAGTTGTTTTAAAATAGAAACTTGTGAAATCATTTGAAAAGCTAATTGTGCTTTAGTGAAAAGTTAACAGAAAGCAGCCGTGTAACTTTCTCTCAGAGGATTTTCTTGTTTGGCCCCAGTGAACGTCTTGCAGCATCATTAGGGATTATCACTGGATTGATGTATTAATGCTCCACAGACGTATGATCCCTCGGGACGGAGAGATGAGAGTTGACATGTTTTTAAAATCAAACTTCTCAGAGGCGCAGTTTGTTAGGGAGGCGGATCAGAGAGCCGCAAACAACGAGTACAGAAAGCAGAAAGCACTGAGACTTATTTACACTGGTTGATAAGACGTTTAATATGTGACCCTGGTAGGAAATTAACCAAACTGGTTGAGCTGAGATCTACAGATCCCGAGGAGTCACCTTGGTCTGAGCTTAAAACCAAACCTAATCTCAAATCTTAATGCATTCTTGAATTAAAGCGCTTTAATGTGTTCTCGGCTTTTTCTACAGAGCTGCCAACTATTTTGAAATAATTGAGCTTATCTAAGACGGGCGCTTTCTCTTCTCTGTGTTATTAAAAAAATGTTTTTTTTACGTTCGTCTCTCTTTTATGTTGGCTGAAAAAAACAAACATTTGAAGAGTTTGTCTAAGTCAATTTTATGGACAAAAAGTGAATCAAATCATCACAAACTCCAAGTGTTGCAGTTGAGACATAAATCCTATTTTGCATTCATGCCCGCCAAAAAGCTTCAAACAATGTGAGACAACGAATAAAGGTTGTAAACAAAGATTTTAAAATACAGAGATTTGAGAATAACGGAGGAAAACTGTTGAATTAGCACTGATGTAACTAATATGTACATAAGAATACAAATAGTTCAAACACCAGAAAAACTCAAAGATGACTTTTCAGATGACGCAGATCAGATATCAGCAGCAGCCTGCCTCTTCATGTTGGTTTGCTGTGACTGCGGGTCGATTTATTATTAATGCGCCAGCGCCTGATGACCTCAGGCTGCAACATTTTGTCACATTAAAGGGGAGAAAGTCGATGATGCCTGAAGGAGTGACACCATTAGGAGCTGCAGAACATCAAGCTGATATTAAAATCTATTACAACAGTGACTGTGAGTCTGTTTGTTATAAACCTCTGTGGTTATAGATTAGTCCAGATAAAAACACACAGAATTAATTTCCCTTCTTACAGGTCACAAAAAGCTAACAAACAGATTAAGTTTGCTCTTCTTGTTTTATTCTCTGCCGTGGATTTGGTGACTTTTTTAAAAAATGAGCTCACAGTGGCTCGTGTTCCTCAGGTGGCGGCCTGATTCCAATATGCTCATGTTTTGTCAGCATGTGGTTGGTAAGCCCAAACAAAGTCTTTAGTCTGCAGTGAGAGCAGCAACACAGGCAGCATCCCCCCAGTCACCAAGAGGGATTAATGTGAGACATCCAAATTAATCCAAAACACGGCTTCTTACTGCTTTTTGTTGGACTGAGCGTTGATATGTGAAGGTCGAGGATTTCATATAAAACAGGGATTCATTCTAAAACCTTTGTTCATACATAGATGCAACGAGGAAACATGCCGCACACTTTATAGAGCGTTGTTTGTCTTTGTGGGTGGGTGAACCTCTGATTTATATCGTCTCGTCAAATGGGGAACTATTCCCTCTTTTGGTATTAAAGACCTTGACATGTCATATTTTTTTAAAGCTCAGATTATAAGAGTTGTGATGTGATTTCTGCTGTTGTGAGAACGCAGCATGAAATATTCAGGAAAATTCACCACGAGCTAGGAGTGAGAGGGGGCGGTGATGTTTACATCCTGCGGCCGGCTCAAGACCACAGACTGTCTGCATGTGACATGTGCAGTCTTCATTATGTTTTCTGTTCTCCAGTATGTTCTGTAAATGTGTCGTACTTCAGGTAACATTGATTTAAAGGCAAATATTCCCATTAAAACGTTGCATAGCGGACTCTCTGTTGCTTCATCCATCATGTTGGTGTCATTCTTTTAACCTCATGTCCCCAGCAGGAAATACTCAGATCCCCTCCCCTCATGTAAGACAGGGCAGGTTGAGTGCATGTGTGAAAACAGCTTTTGAAACCAGTGCAGTCGCCCCCTGGTGGCCATTATAAAGATGCAGGTTGAAGGTGCTTTGAGAGCAAAAAGCCATTTTTGTTTAACGGTACATGATGTAAACAGTGAAATTGATTTGGCTCTGATGCAGTCGTTACCTTGCATCCATCTATAGTCTCATGACTTAACCACAAATATTCTTCCTCTGTATGTAGTTCTAATGAATTTCTTTGTATTATGTAGAACAGATCGGGTTGCATCCATCAAAAGGTGCTAACTCTCCATCTTAATCCCTCACTTATACAGAATGTGTTACGTCTACAGCATCATATTTAACTGCTAAAGAACCCTTCACATTGTCACATCTATAACCCCGATCCCTCTTCACTGAAACACTTTGCCCCGCCCATCGTCCCTGCAGACTCACCCTCTCTCCTGCCGTTCCTCAGGCAGCGCACTTTGGGGATCTGAGAGAGCAGCTGGCAGTCCTCAGCTGCAGGACGAGAGAAGAGGAGAGAAAAGAGGATGTTAGAACACGCACTGAGAAAAACATTTTTATTATTCTCATCTTCTCACACACACCACACTGCCACATGGATGCAGCCCGCATAAACAAACATAAACAGAGTCACACAAGGAGATGTTTACACACACAAACACCCACAGGAAAGGCTCTATGACATGACCTAAACACAACATCCATCAGTGCTCCTTCACAATCAGAGACATGTAAACACAGAAGGGACAGAGCGCTCAAACAAAAGATCTTCATTTCACTGCATAATGAAATTCAAATCCTCTTTTTCCATAAATAAAGACAGACAGCAGCACATTCCCAGTGTCCACACCCTGTTTCTACATGAGCAGTCACTAACACGGCTGCTCATGCTGATTCCTCTTCTGTAATTTAATCCGTCTTTTCATTCAGAGTCATGTTTAAGTCTTTATCCAAGTTTGTGTTATTGTTCTAACAAAAGATGGCCCCTGCTGTTTCATTTGTTTTAAGTTACACAATTGTTTCCTGATTCTTAGTTGATGTGCTGCACAGTGGAGCTGTTGTTAGCGCTGTCGCCTCACAGCGAGGAGGTTCCTGGTTTGAATCCCCGTCCTTCAGGAGTCTCTCTGTGAGGAGGTTCCTGGTTTGAATCCCCGTCCTTCGGGAGTCTCTCTGTGAGGAGGTTCCTGGTTTGAATCCCCGTCCTTCAGGAGTCTCTCTGTGAGGAGGTTCCTGGTTTGAATCCCCGTCCTTCAGGAGTCTCTCTGTGAGGAGGTTCCTGGTTTGAATCCCCGTCCTTCGGGAGTCTCTCTGTGAGGAGGTTCCTGGTTTGAATCCCCGTCCTTCAGGAGTCTCTCTGTGAGGAGGTTCCTGGTTTGAATCCCCGTCCTTCAGGAGTCTCTCTGTGAGGAGGTTCCTGGTTTGAATCCCCGTCCTTCAGGAGCCTCTCTGTGAGGAGGTTCCTGGTTTGAATCCCCGTCCTTCAGGAGCCTCTCTGTGAGGAGGTTCCTGGTTTGAATCCCCGTCCTTCAGGAGTCTCTCTGTGAGGAGTCTGCATGTTCTCCTCGTTCATGTGTGGGTTCTCTCCTGGTTCTCCGTCTTCCTCCCAC
This sequence comes from Labrus bergylta, assembly GCF_963930695.1. NCBI lineage: Eukaryota > Metazoa > Chordata > Actinopteri > Labriformes > Labridae > Labrus > Labrus bergylta. Next base: position 25,949,159 of record NC_089212.1, on the reverse strand, counting down.
AGTCCAAAGACATGCTCGTTAGGTTAACTGCTGACTCTAAATTGTCTGTAGGTGTGAATGTGAGTGTGGCTGGTTGTCTGTTTCTATATGTCAGCCCTGTGATTGGCTGGTGAACAGTCCAGGGTGTAACCCCGCCTCTCGCCCAATGACAGCTGGGATCACCTCCAGCCCTTCACGACCCTGAACTGGAAAGCGGTATATGTAATGGCCGGATGGATTCTTGGTTGATGATTTGAAAATATATAATAACTTCTGATATCAGAAACCCCGACATACATACAGACGTCATCACAAGTTACAGACACAGGTACACTCCCACCTCTGAGAGGATTAGCATCAGCAGCAGAGAGTGAGTGTGATCCTGACGGGGGATTGTGGGTAGTTCAAGCGGACCCCAGACCCCCCCTCTATAAAGTCATGGCGCCTCTGAGAGACGAGCATGAAACGCTGTAATCCTCCGTGATTACATTGGTGGTGTTTACAAACCTGCCTGTTTGTATTTAAGCTGCTGTCTCACAGGGGGAGAGAGTGTGTGTGTGTGTGTGTGTGTGTGTGTGTGTGTGTGTGTGTGTGTGTGTGTGTGTGTGTGTGTGCGTGTGCGTGTGTGTGTAAAGTCAAGAGGAGGGGGCTTTAACCACTCAGGGAAGAAGAGCACAAAGTCACAGGTCACTCCCACTGAGCAGATGTTGTATACTTTCACCAGATTGTGTGTGTGTGTGTGTGTGTGTGTGTGTGTGTGTGTGTGTGTGTGTGTGTGTGTGTGTGTGTGTGTGTGTGCTTGGATGCATTATATAACTAAGTGCAACTTCATACTGTTCGATGTTTTTAATCCACATTTCTGAATGTTAAAAATGGACAGGTTCAAGGGTTTTGTCAGAGAAGCCCCTTTCCCATAATGCACTGCTGCTCAGTAGAATTAAAGAGCTTTGACAGCCAACAAAAACAGCAACAACTTAAGTCATAATAAGAAAGTTAAAAAATAATATGAACATGAGTTTGAATAAGGGCCTGTGTCCACTATGGCTGTTTTGTTCCTTGGCAGCGTGGATGTCCAGGAAACAGTTTCCAGGTGCAGAGCTGCTGCTGATGTCAAGACGTGTTTTCTTGATATTATCTTGAATAAAAGCAAATATTAAGCACATGGAGCTATTTAAAATAGACGCTACTGAGGGATTTAAGTGTTGACTTTCGTAACCAATAAGAAGCGCTCTGAGTCTGAGGTCATGAACGCTGTCAGTGTTAAAAACACATAAAGGAACACGGGCCCTGAGTGATCGAAAAGTCAGAGTTTTGAAGCTTTACTTTGTTTTTACATGGTGCATGATTTAATGTCAATACAAAACCATGAACCTTGTTGTTTGCTTGGACTCTAACCGGGTTTGTTTCCCAGAAGCACAGACTGTTAACTGGTTTCTATTCTCGTCTCCACACAATTGCTGTCACATGCTGTCGTCTGGATTGGGAGTAAAGATCACCGTCCGTGATTAAGGACGGTGTCTTTATGATTAAGGCAAGCCTAAATAGGATTACGCTCAGGCAGGTCTATCCCTCCTCGCTCCTGCTGACCATCCCCCCCCTCCACCCACACCAGCCGTCTGCCTGCAGGGTCGGATCAACTGACCAACAAGCTCACACTCTCACTGACTCACCTGACTGCCTGAATTATTTATATGCTTCACTGTTTTCTTTTGTTTTGCAGATGAAATGTAGCTTCAAACTAACTTTCTCCTATTGAAGGCAAACCAGTATCTTTACTATTAAAAATGAAGACACAGACAAGAGCGAGCACTTTTCCCTGTTTGTGTGATTTCTAGGAAAACAATCATTTTTATTTTCACATCTTGTTGTGATTTGAGGCTCTGAAGAGCACTAACGGCCTCCTGCCTTTAAAAACTCAAACTAAATCAGCAGTTTCATTGTGCATTACTTAGCAGGGATTATTGAGACTTTTATTGAGACACAGAACTGGAAAGTGGCAACATGCAGAGACCACCAAGAAGAGCTGGAAGAAGCAGAATAGTCGGCTAATGTGAGACTTACTGGTTTACAGTCAAAACTGAAAGCCGCAAACTGAGAAGACACAAGTTTTCCATGACAACTGATGCTGAAAACAGAAATCAAAAAACAGGGAGCCGGTCAAACGTCTCGCTCAAGCACAGGTATAAATTCACTGTGCTGCCGGTTCAAGGTGCGTTCAGGTACTCTGCCTGCAGCAGAGGGAGAGCAGACAGGGCATTAGTGAGCTAATAGAGCTCCGGCTGCTGCTGGCGCTCAGGCACTACTGTTTAGATGTCTGGCCAGCTCTCACACCGCTGAGTGTGTGTGTGTGTGTGCACGAGGAGCACGCACACACTGAATGTAGGTCACTGTGCCCTTCCCACAGACTGAAGATGCATGTGGTGGTAATTACAGGAGGCCCAGCAGACAGCGTGCAGCATGAGTTCATTTAATTCTCCTATTTTGAGCTGACAAAGGGAAATAATTACTAAAGTATGGTTATCCTTTAATTCCACAGTTCTGGTCTGCTACAATAAAACCAGGAGTTTATGGGGCAATTAACAGATTAGTTTTTAAATGTCAAGATCAATTAGTCTGTTGATTGGCTTTTTCTCATGGTGGTAGCAACTTCATTTTTACCCTGACATGTGCGCAGGATGAAGCTTAAATGCTAATTTAATGTCGTACTGTTGAGTCCAAGACTTGCAACTCGACTTATGGTCATCACTGAACTCCTTCTTGTTGGATTAAAAATTACAAAGACGATGGATAATAAAAATCCAAAGGGACATTGAGACATATTGGAAAAAAGAAATGAGGAGTCAGGGTAGAAACGGTGAGCCGCGTCAAGTTGAGCTGTCAGGACACTCAAATAGGAAATAATAGAATCAGGCTGATTGTGCTGATGAGGTTGTGTGGCGTGCTGTTAGGACGGGCTGTGAGAAACGGTTCTCTCTGTTTTGCTTGCGGCAGTTTTTGGTTAAAATTCAACAAGAGATCTGAATTTATTTTACAACTTTGATACTTTCCGTTTCTACCGATCAATAAAATAAAGGAGTAGATTGTTTTCATACAAGTATCAAAAAAGCTTCAACAATTTTTGACATCCTTATGTTTATCAGTATCATTTGTCAGCGGCCAAACGGCTCAATATTCAGGGAGCTCTAATTCAAAGTCTGCTGCTCTGTGGAATCAGACACCAGTGTAACACATCTTCAAAGCTTCTCCTGTCTCTTGGCATTTTCCGCCACCTACATTTTCCCAAGATTTGGCGGTCTAGTTTGCTGGAACATTCCTGTGTGATATTTGCCTCACACATATTCAGAGCAGATGGACGAATGAAAAGAGAGCCTCACACCTGGCACCGTGGGGCTGCACCCAGCGTTTTAAAAAACACAGGGAATCCAAATTCCCGGCGTGCCCACAAGACTTTTTTTTCAAGAAGCCACCTCTCTGAAAAATTGTCAAATTTATCTCCATGCATGACGGCCTACATACGGTTTTAAAGCCTCTGCTCCAAACAGCTGGGGTTTTTATGGGTGGTGAAGACTATTCAGTACCCCTTTACTTCACAATATCAGAACAATTAAAAGATACTTTACAACACTGTAACAAAGACGTGTATGATAAATGAATCATAATCTTATAGACTCCAAGGTTAACAGAGAAAAAGGAAGAGAGAGAGAGAGAGCGTTTGCTCTCAGTTCTGACAGAAGTACAAACATATGAACAGAAGTGATGCAAAACAAAAGCGTGACATTGGATCATGAAGCCTGTTGTTGCTATAACTCTCAGGTCTATCAGAGAAGTTACGACATCCACAGTAGTCTAGAGTCTCTGTTAACAGACACAAACGGTCAAGGCTGTCTCATGTGAACCCTTTACAGGTTGAACATGTGTTCAGAGATATCTGCGTATAATATTTTAACTTTTTGGACCAGTCAGAGATCGATGGATATTTGTAAAGGACGAAAGACACTGATGCTCCCTGTGGAGAACTTTTTACTTTTCTTCCTCTTTGATAGTCTGGCAGCTTCTTTTGTGATGTACCAGATACCTTTGGTGTAATGCCGTTATTGCAGTTAGGAATGACAAATTAATTAAAAAATCATTTTATTTGTAGGAAAAAGTCCCTGCTTTAAAAAAAAACCTGGTAAGTTCTTCTATTTGAGAAAATATGATAGCTGCGTTCAAATATCCAGTCATATCGTGTGACATTTTTGTGATTGTAAAACCCCAAAACATCAGTGTCCTTCATGGCTTAACGAGAACTTTAATCAGCTTTAATGAAGCAGAAACTCACGGTCAGAGCTGAAGTCATCGATCAGGACTATTTCTTGAATCAGGGATGGAGGGCTTCTCATCAGGACACTAAAAAAAAACAGAAAGAAAGGGAGATTTAGAAAGACAAGAAGGTGTAAGTCAGAGTCGTTGTTGCTTTGTAAATCAGGTCGTCTGTGCTTGACCTCGTTACCTTTTGATGGTGCGGAGGAGAGTGGAGCGAGCCTCGTTGTGGAAAGTGATGATGACACTCGTGGCTGGAAGGTCTGTGTCATAATTCAGAGACGCACACCTGAAAGAGAGCGGAAGTTGTCACACAGTAAGATCAGGTTAGAAAATGAAAACATAGTAAGTTGGACGTAGTTGGACTGCAGTATCCATTTTAAATGCTACGTGTCATGGCACATTATCTGACTTTATGTTAGGTTTAAAATAGTATAAAAGTAGCAAGTAGGGACGTCAGAGACTAAAATATTTTAGTCCACAGTTCTTTTAAGTTATCCTAAATGTTTCCAGCTCTTCACCATAAGCCTCTCGTCTCCTCGCCTGCGTCTGATAGATACAGACCAGACTGAACCCAGAAGTCAGGACGCTCAGGTTAAGACTCTCCAATATAATCTCCCTATTTGACCCTTGAACCACCGATGAGTGCAAGGACACATTCTGAACTCTAAATCGTCGTGCAGCTAAACAAAGATTACCCCCTTGTGCAGACAGACGGAAATCACCTGAGGGCTGAGGTGTTAACCTCGCTCACCTGTAGTGTCGGGTGTCTCTGATGGCTCGTTCGCTGCCCAGCCGGTCACTCTCCTGCTGGTTGAAGGCGTGCTCTCTGTACGGATCATCCCCCGGCTTCAGCTGCTTCCCGACCAGGTAGGCCTTCTCGTCCAGGGCGCCCAGCAGCTGCCCCTGTGCATCTGGCCGCGGGGGTTGGGTCACCTGCAGAAACACAATGTTCACATTAGGGATGTGAGCAATTAGTTGACTAGATGTTTAAACATTTTCACTCCAGAATTACAAGTCAGTTACAAAAGTACTGATCTGTAAATGATGGCAGCCAATGAAGGTCAAATGTTGTCATGTCAAGTCTTTGAAGTTAAACCTAAGTTATGTTTCTAGAAAAAATCTAGTCGAAGAGGGGAGACATTATTAAAGATGTTGAGGGATTTAATTGGCATACAAACACAAATCCACTCTCTGTGTCTCCTGTAAACACAGAGAGCAGCAAACACAGCAGCTTGAGTTGTTTTTGGTGTCAACACTTCTCCGTCACTGTCGTCACTTCTGTCAACAAAACTGTTATTCTGCCACATCTACAGCCACATGCCACATTCGCACAAAGGGAACTTTTGGCATGTTGCTTTTTGAACCATCCGTCTTGATATATTGTTCCACAAAAAAGCCAATTTTGTTTGTTCAAATCCGCTGTTTGATTGAATAAATGATCAAGGACAGTTTGCTCTGGATTCTCTGTCAGCACATGACAGACGAAAACATTGGACTGAGGCAGAACACAGAGCACAGCATCATATTTGTAACTTGTTTATCTGCTGATTTAATCATTGATTATTGGAAATAAAAAGCCTTTTAGCCTTGGCAAACTTGTGCTTTAGAAATGGACTCTCATTCCCTCACATGGCATGGCAATGTGCTGTGCTAGCTTCGGCCATTTGGAGCAATTTTGGGGTTCGTCGTCTTGCTCAAGGACACTCTGACATTCAGACAGGGCGAGTGTGATTAGAAGAAAAAATAAATCCTAGATTAATGAACACTCTGCTCCACTTTCGGAGCCTCTGCAGACAAGATTAACTGACGAAACGTTCCGCCTGTACATCCTCAAAAATGTGTCTGAAGTAGTCCAGTCATCTGCGTTGCAACCCGGCTGCAACGCTGCCCGTCTGAGAATAAAAGCTCCCTCTTCTTGCATCAGCCGAGTGATTAAAATGTAAATTCTACTTTCTTATTCAGGTAATAGCGCCAGGGCAAAGAGAGCAAAATGTACAGGCTGAAATCCGAATACACACTACAAATCCTCAGTAATTAAGGGTTTCCCCAGTAAGGAGCTTTAACACTCTGGCAAACCTGGAACGGATGACAGGGAGGTTAAAACGGATACATAATAATTAGATGAGAGTATTCCCCTGTCACTGAGAAGCCACAGCGAGATGGACAGATGGGAAAGAGAATATAAAAGTGGAGGTGAGGCTTTGCTCTGGCTGCTAAAGCGAAGGTCAGTGTAGATGGAGGATTTAATAAAACGCTCCTGACCAGGTTCAGGTGAGAGTAACCTCATGTTTAGTCTCTCCGGGGAAGCAGTGGGACAGTTTCAAGGTTTTCAACCATTGACTGTAAATATTAATGGAAGAAGACCGAGTGACGTCACCAATCTGCACGTTTGCTGCTTGTTTTCAACACATCAGATGACCACACCTACTGGAATTAGGTCTGGGCGATATGGACCAAAACTCATATCTCGATATTGTATTGATATAAAATAAACGACCTGTTTGTGAATTTAAAAAGTAATATAATAAAATAAAAATGTTCCTTAAATCCAATAAAAGAGAGCGAGAGGAGGAGCAGACAGTCAGTCATCATCAGTGAGATGAGAAGAAGGTGACCTGGCACCTCTGTAACGTTATTTTAATGCAACATAAACTAAATCCATATTATCGATGTCGTCTTACCCTTTATCTTGTTTGAAAATATATCGATATATCTTAAAAACTCGATGTCCCAGCCCTAACTGGAATGTGTTTTATCTTTATTCAGCATTTTAATTGAACAAACAGATATTTAAGCCGTCAAATCATAAATGGATTCTGTCCCAAAAAAAGCTTCACAGATTTAAAACTAAAAAAAGATATTCAATATCGCCGTCTTGAAGTTTCCGGGCACTCCGCCGCCATGTTGGTTTTTCTCGAACTGGAAGTGTCAATATTTAAGCTAGTTAGCGAAGGGTTAATAAACGGCGAGCTATCACAGTTAAGTCTGAAGCCGTGGCTAACTAACTTGTTGGCGAATAAGCTCGTTAATAACCGTGTTTCCTTCAGAATTAGCTTCTAATTATGTTTGTGAATGACGGAGAAAAAGGCGTTAGGAGAGGAGAGAGCGGCGGGTGAAAAACGAACCAGGCTAGGCTAATTCCGACACTGATGCTAATTGGTGCAGCTAACATGTTCAAGACGTTCATTTACCGAAAGAAAAGGAGCACAGACTGATTCGACGGTCTATCAGTACATTAAACCGTAGAGGAAGCCGGTTATGTGTCCGAAATGTGCAATCCACAAAAGGCGCCAACGGCTCTGACCAAGCTAGCGTGACAGACACCTGCCAATCAAAGTGACCACGCCCCCCATCATGCGTAAACTATTAAAATATTTAAATTAATATTGTTTATTTATTTATTTTTTAAATTCTGCTATACCTTTGTCATTACAAATTACATTTATTAGAGAGACTAGAAACATTTTTTAGCATCAAGCTGTAATATTATTTTTCAAACTTTATTGAAAATGTAAACATTGACAAAACAAGAATGACAATGAAAAAATGGTGCAAATTGAGATGCTTATTTTCATCCCATCTGTGAATTAATGTGTGCGTTATGTTGGCACACACTGTTTTACATTTTCAGGTTTTCAGTGTGTGCGACGGTAAGTCTCTTTATGCTGCACACACGGTTTTAAAAACGTCTCCGTTGTCCATCAAATGACGGCTAAGTGTTCCTTTTTTTCACTTCAAGAGCATCTCCACTTAAGTGCAATCAAGAAATGTAATTTGCTATCCTCTCTGTATTCAATAAGCAATTAGAATTTGAGCAGTAGATGTCTAATTAAATCACTCTTCTACATGCAAAGAAAATTGTTAATTATAATGTTTAATTACAGCAGTCACGACTCGTTTCACAAGCTTTTTTTAAATCTGCCTACACGTCTTATTTGTGCACAAGTTAGAGAAGTCTGGAGATCATTTACCGCACACAACATTTCTCCATTAGTTACATGAAAAAAAAGAGATACAACTCCAACAAATCCAAGTTGTAGACACAAAGATTAGACCCACTTTGCCTGTTGCGCCATAGAGTCCAGTGACCTTCATTGGCCCTGCGACAACTCTCTAATCATAAACAGTCTCTCCTTGATCTGCTCCCCTCTTTTCTTTGTTGGTATATCGCTCTCTAAACTAGGAATTCATGTCTGCACTAAAAGGTTTGTGCTGAAATATGCACACCGCCTCTGCAGCTTTTTAACCATCACCCAACTTTACATCCTCAACATCAGTACTGACTCGGGCTGAACGATTCTGGCTAAAACGTGAATCTCGATTTTTCTGCCTGTAAGAATTCAACTACCAACTGAACTACAGGGGTGGCCGTGGAAAGTCGGTCATCTCTCAACTGTGAGGTCGGGGGTTCGATCCCCAGCTCCTGCAGCCACATGTATGATGTGTCCTTGGGCAAGACACTTAACTCCAAGTGGCTCCCCCTGCTTTGTCGTTGGTGTATGAATGAGCTAATCCTTTTGCCCTTTTTTTGTGTCATTTTCAAATCTCTTTCAGTGTTCATCAAAATGAAGAATGCATTCATGTGAACACTTTTACAAACACATGGACTTGAGGGTTGTAGAGTTTCTGCAATATTCTGGCCCTGCAGAATTTCAAAAGCTGTAGCTCAAAAACAAATCACCTAGCTGACACAGGGCTCCACAAAAAAATGATCTCTTGCATCTCAATTATCACAACGGGTCGGAATATTTGGCTAATTGGGCAGGCCGCCTAGGTATATTTATAGCCGCCCAATTAGCCCTATATTCCGACCCGTTGGAGTGTCTATGTGTGGGACACCCTGACGTGAGTGCAGCTTGTTTTTGAACGCAGAGGAGCAAATGAATCACCATCACTTAGAGATTAGATTACATGTGTCTGAGAGGTCATGATTTCTTTAATGATTAATAATGCAGTCGAGTAAATCAGTAATCAGAATGTCTCATTCCAGAAACATAAGAAGGTAAAGAGGTTTCACTCGCTCTCGACTCGTACATCTTCCGTCACCTGGTGATGTGTGAGTATCACCGCGTCTCAAAGGCTCAAAAAGAAATCGTTCTCTGAGGATTGAAAAAGACAGAAATAACAGAAGGCTCTCTGCGGCTCGGTCCACTGAATTAAATATGAAGCTCGTCTGGAAGATGAACATGTCTGCTGGCTCTTTCAAGGCGAATGAAAAGACGGATCACAAACAAGTCAAATCTGACTGATTGGCTGGAGACGAGGCCCCGGCTGTGACCCGGAGTCTGTGATGACAGAAGGAGAACGCACGTCATGTCAGATCACGCCGTAGTGCTCGGTTTGAGAGGCCGGATCGGGATCTCTTCACATGTTCCTCATCTCTGTTTTTATACTAAATCACACTGTTATTATTTTATTTTAATGTAAATAGTTTGGCCGTCTCTAGTGGTAGTTTCTTGGTGTTTAAAGAGGACAGCGTCTTCTGACCTCGCCTCTCTAGAGACACATAATGAAGGACGCCGTGTGAGTGTGAAACTGTGGAAGACGCCGGGGGAACACAGTCTTCAACCATGGTGTGTTGAGTTTTTTCCCTTCATTTATTTGTCTGTTTGATGAATTTGTTTTTTTCCGCACTGATCTGATTTCTTTGTTTATTTGGAAATAGTTTGCTTGTGGTTTTTGATTTGTTTATGTGAAAGTCAGCCTGAGCAGTTTAACGTTAAAGGTGGCAGTCTTTACTAAACTGTTTAATAAATCTGAGACGACCGGGTCCAAAGTAGATCATCAATGAGTGAGTAAACATAAAACAGCAGATCACGTCTTACATCATGGTGTCTGTGGGCGGCGATCATAAACATGAAACCTTTTAGAAGTTTACACCAAGTAAGGAGAAAGAGGAAGTGACACCTGTGATCTGTGCAAAAGTTCCCGTCTGCAAGGAACACTTTAACTGGCAAGTTTTTCAAGTCCAGTGTTTTGTTGGGCAAACCTTCAGTTTAGAGGGATTCAAATATCACAACAGCAGAATCAGGTTTTTCATTTGTTTGTTCTTTGTTTAGTAACTTTTAGTAACATTAATGTGGTGAGCAGGGCATAGTTTTGCCATTCAGTTTGGTATTTAGGTCCCGTCCTGTGTTTTTACGGTAGTTTGGGGTAAAATCATCCGATCATTTGGAGCTGCAGTACGATATTACGGTATTTTCCATCTGATAACACTGATCCTCCTCTAAGTGTGTCGGGCCTGTGTTTGAGCACTCACATTAGTCAAACAAATTGTCTGGGGTCAAACCTGCTCGGGCACGGTACAGATTGCAAAGTGTAAGTGCCCCCTTAGATACAAGGACAAGGGCTCCAAGGAAAACAGGCAGAAGATCTGTAACTTTGTACAATAGAAATAAAGCTTTAAGTTTGCAACATGCTGACAAATATTCAGGGCTTGAATCAAAGTTTAAAGGACAAAGGGCGTGTAGTGTTTGGCAATTTTGCAGCATGGGTGGAGGCTGGAAAATGTAGCTGATTCTCATTCCCCTGAGATTGTTTAACGGCACATTAACCCAGTTCTCTGAAGTGTTTATACGGTTACATTACAAATCGAGAAATAGTTGCAAAGTTACTCAACATTAAGTCTGAAGCGCTCGAACAAACGGACACAGCCGGATCTGATTCTGAGGACGATAATTTACTGTAAAAACTGTAAAAAAAAAAAAAAATCTCAGTCACACACAAGAGGACAAAGACAAACTGACAAACTGCATGTGGCTCATGTGGCCAGATGTTTACAACATGGCCGCTGCTCCTGTTCAGAGCGGTGACAGCAGATGTTCAGGTCAAGGAGAGAGAGAGAGAGAGAGAGAGAGAGAGAGAGAGAGAGAGAGAGAGAGAGAGAGAGAGAGAGACTCCTGAATACTAACGCTCTGCTCACACACAGACGCTCAGCAGGATGAGAGAGAAAGTGGTGCTGGGAAATGAGAAGCACTCAGCAGAGGAAATGAGGAGAAGAGTGAAAGTGGAGCGGCTGCAAACAGATTTTAAGATGATGTCATTAATGCTGCTAATGAACGGGCAAAGAGACCAAAAGAGAGGGAGAGAGAAATGGACCAAAAGTTGAGTTTAGCAATGAAAAAAGAAAAGAAAGGCGGACGGACGGGAGACTACACATGAGGAGGAGTGTCGGGAATGATGCAAGAAAGAAACAGAGAGCAGATAAAGAAGAAGAGACAAAGAGTAGAGAGAAAGACAGAAATAAAACTGGGAGAAAAAAGAAGGGAGATCAGAAGGTCGGACAGGAGGAAAGAGGAAAGAAAGAAAATAAAGGAAGGGACGAGGGGAATAAAGATTCTAGAAAAGGAGTAACAAGGTATGAAGATAAAATGAGGGATGAGAGGAAGAAAGGAAAGTCTTGAAGAGGTCAAAATATGACTGATGCAAACCTCCTGTCCCCCCCCGCAGGACAAACTATCGGAATGAATTAAATAAAAAAGGTAAAACAGATTTAACAAGAAGGGAGAGCAGGAGGCTGGGACAGGGGGAAAGAGGAAAGAAAGAAAATGAAGGAAGGAACGAGGACAATAAAGACAAGACAGATTCTATAAAAAAGGACTAACAAGGTATGAAGATAAGATGAGGGATGAGAGGAAGAAAGAAAAGTCTTGAAGAGGTCAAAATATGACTGATGCAAACCCCCCCCCCCCCTCCCTGCAGGACAAACTATCAGTCCTGGGGGGACAGGAACTGGAACTCACTCCCAAAAAACATTTGAGACTCCCCCACACTCACCTTCTTCAAGAAATCCCTAAAAACTCACTCACTGTTCTGAGTATGTAGAAAAGTGCTATATAAGACCAATTAATTATGAATATGAAGATCAACTTTATGAACAGATTAGACCTAAAGACTTCGGTCTAATTCGTTCATAAAGTTGATCTTCATAAAGTGTTGCTGGAGCTTTTTGACCTCTTCAAGCTGCCTTTCACTCTTCATGCATGTTGGTGAAAGTTGTGCCGCTCTGCTTCTTCAGAGGAAGACAGAAAGTCAGATGGACAGAGGAAAAGAAAAGAAGAAAGAAAGGAGGGAAGACAGAATAAAAGACGAGTAAAAACAAAGATAAAGAGGACAGAAAAAAGGAAATGAAAATGAAGAAAGACAGAGGGATGAGAGAGAGAAAGTCAGAGGAAAAGAAAGAATAAAAAAAGGAAAATACGGGTTCAGTTACAAAGAGAGAGAGAAAGCACCCTTCAGTCTGAGCTGAGGGTCACATTTCCAGAACAAACTGCAGCGAGGAAATCTCAGTTTGGTGACAAAAGGTGAACGACCCCGCAGAGCAAATCAGAGATCGAAAAAAAACTTGGAAAACCCTCAAATCCAAAGTTTACTGTTCAAAGAACGATCTGATTACAGACCTCGGGCAGTTTGCAGCATCGACCTGTAAACTAAATCTCTCGTCTTCTTCTTCTTTCACAACACTCAAACTCAGAGTGGTTCCCTCATCTTCTGATCGGAGCCACATTCACACTCTGCTGCAGACCACAGCTTCCTCTCTACATGCTAAAGCAGGCCCGGGAGCAGCAGCTCCACTGTTTGGCATGCACCCCCTCAATTATTAAAAGTGGAGAACGACGTTTTAAAATGAGGCCGCTGCTGTCAGGAGTGAAACATCCTGACATGTTGGCACACATCCTCAACCTCAGCTGGGACCATTTTTCTACGTCTGTGAATCGTGAAGGAGGCTTCAGTGTGCTGTCTCAATCAGATCCTGAAAGTTTAGATCGACATGACTGAGGGATTTGGCCATCAGCTTTGTTTTAGACCGGCAGAAGCATTACTCAGCAACGTTTTGCCCTTTTTATGTCAAACTTTGACTAAAGTTAAACTCAATTATTGCCGGTCCGTCGGACAGATTTGAATCATGCTGAAAATGTTGGAAAACTAGAATCAAAAGGGGGCAGTGAGGGGGGCGTTGTACTTCTATAGGGGCGCTGGTTGTGCAGTGGTGAGCTGAGCCTGAAGGCAAAGCTCTCGATTAACCGGTCGATCCTCGTTCCAACCCCTCACCTCATGAGCTTTAGGTAGTGACCAAAACAATGAGATCGTGGACACAAGCGGCTGAAATGAGTTTCCTCTGGAGGGAGTCTGGGCTCAGCGTTAGAGAGGGGGCGGAGCTTGGAGTAGAGACGCTGCTACTTCACATCAGAAGGAGACAGTTGAGGGGGTTCAGGCTCCTGATGAGGATGCATCCTGGACATGTCCAACCCTTTATGACCCATCCTCTGATGGCTACTTCCAGCAGGATAAGGAGCCATATCACATGACTCATGTCATATCAAACTGGTTTCTTGAACATGACAATGAGTTCACTGTTCTCTAACCGCGTCCACAGTCACCAGATCTCAATCCAAAAGAGCACTTTTGGGATGTGGTGGAACGGGAGATTCGTCTCATGATGCCATCATGTCAATAAGGAGCAAAATCTGAAAAAGAAATGTTTCCAGCACCTTGTTGAATCTTTGTCATGAAGAATTAAGGCAGCAATAAAGTGGCTGATGAGTGTAAATCCCGCCTGGCCTATGAGCGCCTCATAATCCCCCAGAGGAGTTTGAAGATGTTGCTGGAGAGAGGGAAGTCTGGGTTATATAACCACGCTCGATGCCACCGCGACCCGACCTCGCATAAGCAAAAGAAAATGGATGGATGGAAAAAAATGTTGAAAAAAAACAACTAATAGTCGACTAAATAAAAGACATTTGTGGATTTTTAGGAAACTTGTTACTTTAGTGACACCAGTGGCCGTGAAGGGAACTGCACTCAGATAATAACAGATAATAATAAATTACCCAAAGATTGAACGTGATTAACCGTCATCACAAAAGCTAATCTGCTTTATGCGCTCAGCCACAGAAAAGTGAATAAAATAGAAAAATCTAATTCATAAAAAAAAATGCTAAATCAAAGGCATCGCGCTTTTTTTTACGACAACAAAAACAAAAGACTGAATGTGAATAAGCGATATCCAGACATGTAAACACCTTTGCATCGTACTGACAGCTATGAAAAGTAAAATCAGAACTAAATAAATAAATAAATATATAGATAACGTTGAGTACATTAAAGGTATTCGGCGCATTCTGAGTGACACCGGTGGTCATAAAGGGAACTGCAGCAAGCGTCCACTTTGCATCATTTAAACCTACTTTTGTTTTGAGTCTATTAATAAAAATATACAGATGATAATCACACAGACAGTCATCGCTCAAGCAACCAAGATGAAAGAGATCTTGATCTTAACGGGTTAATTACCTCCTTAAATAAAAATAAAAACACACAGAGAGACCCCATTTGTCATTATTATTCTTATAAACACTGATACTGCACCGAGCAGCTTTTAGCTGTTAGTTTTTCCTATTTCAATCCAAAGCAAATAAACAATTGAAATGTGCAGATTTTAACCAACCACATTGTTGCTCCACTCTTCATTTCTCCATTATAAAGCAAATGTTTCTCTCTATGATATTCACACATGGACAGATTGGGAGATCAACTATTGGAGAATCTGTAAATGTGACCTTACCCCCCCCCCACCCCACCCCCACCCCCCCAGTGGGAATCAATAAAGTATTCCTGATTCTGATGCACGCACATGTTGAACAACGGGTTCATTATAAAAGTCATTACTCAGCACTTTGCACGATGATTCGCTTCATCAAGGAAATAATCTGCAGATCTTCAGCTCTGCTCTGAAAGGAAACTGATCCCAAAGGTGATTCTGTTTGCTTTTAATCATTTTAGACAAGTACATGTAAATGTAAAAACTGAAATCTCTTTTTTTCAAAACTGAGAGACATCCTCATGTTGATTCAAAAACATGTTATACACATTTAGTTTATAAAAAGTTTATATTTAAAAGGGTGGAATCACAAAAAACCTGCATGTTGGCTTTATGAATGAATTAGATCTGTGTCTGCCTGCAGGGCTAAAAGCATGAACTACAGGTCTCATATCTCAGTTTACAGTGAATGCTTCAGAAAGAGCAGACCTCCTAATCTGCACTGACACGGAACCGGCCACAGCCGCACCACACACACACACACACACACACACACACACACACACACACACACACACACACACACACACACACACACACACACACTGCTGTGTAGCAACCTGGAGATGTTGCTGCAATCCAAGCCTGTCGACCACCACCACACCTACACTCACATCGTTCACCACATGCAGGCAACAACAGGCAGAAAACAGACACGGGCCTTTTAATGACACCCTGAGGTGCAGAGATTAAGCGTGTCTCTCTCTCTCTCTCTCTCTTTTTTGTTTCCACAGACTGGTCTCCCAGCATGATGTGGTTTTACGAGGCGTTTGCGCACGACGCACGCGGGACTTATGGAAAGCCTCTTACGTGTCCTCGAGGTTCTGTGAGGCTCGAGGAAGGCACGATAGGCGTGATGAGACACAGGAACACACTGCTGCTTATTCAGCAGCCTTGTAGAATAATGACAGGGCTGCAGAGAGCGAGGTGAGAGATGGAGGTGTACAGCCGCAGAAGGGAACATTCTCCCGCTGTGACACCCCCCCAGCTGTGCATCACCCCCTCCTCCTCTCCTCCTCCTCCTCCTCCACCATCCTCATCATCACCCCAGGTTTCACACACATCAACATGCAGCACACACTCTCCTGCAGCTCGCCGCCTCCAGCGACAGCACCGTTCCCCCCTCCCGCCACCTCTCACACTCACTATCAGCGGGATGGTCCTGTCGTCCCGGTGGATCTCCAGCCGGCCGGAGACCCCCTTCAGCCCATGGCCCCTGCCTCGGGTCTGCGCCGACGACGACGAAGGCGACGACTGTGGCTTGTTGTCCTGCCACAGGTAATAAAACGTCCCGAGGATCCACGCGACGGTCAGAATAGCGATGGCGTTGGCCCGAATCCTGCGCATGGTGAGCCCATATGGAGGGCTCCGGAGGCGGGCCCGGCTGGTTCAGGTCCGTGCTCGGCAGAAGGTGCAGCCTCCCCCGCCGGTGATGGGTTGAGTCGCAGCGCAGACAGGCACTCTCTCTCTCTCTCTCTCTCTCTCTCTCTGTCTCTCTCTCTCTCTCTCTCTCTCTGCTGGGATTTGCGGCGCACTGACACAGCCACGGTCCTAGCGCCGAGTCATATCATCCCCCTTACACACACACACACACACACACACACACACACACACACACACACACACATATGCGCACGTCGTCCACCCACAGAGGAGAGGATGTCCAATCTGCATCCAGTAGCTGAGGTCCTGAAATCAGGTGCAGATCATGGAGGGGGGAGGGGGAGACTGAGATACCATTTCTCTCCTCTTCAGCTCCTTTACCTCTCGTGCACATCATCCTTGTGTTTTAACTCCCTCTGCGCGTTACTGCAGGCTTTGTTTGGTTTAACAGATATCCCTTTAAAACACAAAGCTTGTATTCCCTTTGTTCCAATCCGACTGTGCAATATCTACTTAAGTGCAGCAGAATCTAAAACCTTAACTGAAGCTGTTATTGAAGGTGGACGTCATTGTGTTTTGTCGACCAAAACAAAGATGTTAATTGCAATTCTTTGTCTATTGTTAAAGGAGCAATTTGTAAATCTGACACCTAGTGTTTAAAATGGGTACTGCAGTCTAAATTCTAAACATCATAGAGAGCTGTCTCCCCCCCCCCCCTCCTCTCTAGAGTGGATGCTCACTCAGGTCACCATGTGGTGGACTCTGAAGCTTCAGTGTTTATCCAGCTCTGCATGGGTCTGTAAACCTTTCTGTGTTCTAACCTCTCTCCATTTTTCAAAAGCATCTCCAATATTGATCCTAGTTTGAGCACGTTTCTGCTCGTGGAGCTTATTAGAAACATGCAGAGGCTTTTTAGGTCGGGTACAATCACTTCTATCTGAACCACTTCTCTTGACCGCTTCCATCGCTGCAACACCTGTTGACCTGATAACTGCTCTCATATCTGACAAACCGAGGGGTGTCCAAAACGGCTGTGTGGGGGCGTGTCTTAAAAGCTTCTACCTTCTCTGGTCCAAACAAATCCAGAGCATTCAGGAGCAGAATCTAAAGTTAGAAGGAGGACATACTGGCTGCTGCATTGTTGCCGGTTTTAGTATATTGTTGCCATTGACAACCCTCACAGTCTAAATTGGGAGCATTTCTTAAGTATATTTAATGAAACTGAAATTAAAACCAGGGGGATTAAATTTAAAACAACCTGCATGGATTTATTCCACCATAACTGAATAAGAAAATATGTTGATTTCAGTGAACTGATCTTTAGATTTCCTCAGCAGCTCTCCCCCTCCAGCAAGACTCAAAACAAAACCTGCAACATTTTTCTCCTCTCTGTATAAGGAGACTCATTATTCTACCAATGCATTTTTAAATTACACATTTGAATTAAGAGCCTGCAGCTCACACAGAGTGAATTAAACGATGCAGCTGAATTGATCACAGAGGGGAAAAAAGAGGCCGTCTTTGAACAGCAGCATCATGAATATTCATCCTCGTATATAGAGTTAAATCTGGATTTGCAGGGATGACCTCTGTGAGTATGACTTATTCAGTGTAGGAATAAATCAGAGGCGTTAAGAAAATGTCAGAATACATTAGACTGAGAGGATCTCCGCTTAAAAAAAAAAAAACTATAACACTCGTAAAACGTCTGCAGAGAAATCAGAGCTGAGCAAAACACCCCGAGGAACAAGAGCCGAGGAGGAATTCTTCATCTTCTTCTCTGGTAGAGAAACAGCCCCGAGTATGAGGTCATCCAGCCCCACCTAACAGCACTACACTGTGTGTGTGTGTGTGTGTGTGTGTGTGTGTGTGTGTGTGTGTGTGAGGCGTCCGCACAGCTGGGCACACCAACACAAACATAAGGAACGTCAAGTTTTCCCTCATCAATCAGAAACTGGATCCAGAGTCAGCTGGGGGAGCTGCGATGATTAGTTCAATAAATTAAGAGAAAATTAAATCCATTGTTATCTGTGATGCATTCAGGGAACTAACGGAAACAAAACAACACACATTGCTGGTTAGTGGACACCTTGTCCAGCCTCTCGTTTGGCATTCAGGTCGCCGCCATCTTGGTTTTGAAGATGGAGAAGGTGAAAGATTTTTTTGTTCAGTTCCTTTTCAAAAGCTGCCAAAAATGTCACTTTCGGGCGTGTCCAGGGGGAAGTCCGGCACCCTGATGACTCTCTGTTCGGTCAGAGAGAGAAATATGTACAGTCCAATTCATCTGGCAACAACCTTTTTCACCTCTGGTGTTGGAAAAACGAAGCCATCCCAGAAGTGCAACAAAAACTGCAGTTCCTCGAGTGTCCACTTGAGGCAGATACAAAGCAGAGGAATCTCCGTTTGGTCCCAACAGTGTCAACATTTTTAAAATGCATATTTTTTTTATTTTTTTTTATACTTTTATTGCAATACAAGAACGTTTCCGATCATTGTACTTACACATATTTGCAAAAATCTTTAATATTTTTAACACCCAGTGGTGAAAAGGAAACAATACATAGAAATATATACACACAGTATGCAGATTCAAAATGCATATAACAGAGTCAGCATCCAGAGCAAGTATATAGATAGTCAGGTTAAACATACTGTTAAAGAAATAAAACAAGTAGAAAAGGATTAAATGAAAAACAAAATGTAGATTTTTAAAGCAGAATAAAAACGCCTGGTACAAATTAATTTTTGTTCTCTATAGCTCTTTCTAATTCGTTCTCACTGTACAGAGGTTGATTTTTCACATGGCCTCTTCTGATCCCCACAATTCAACTGTGTAGGCTGATGGAGTCTACATGAAGTGATATCCAGCATACCAGATCCCCCCCCCCCCCCCCACCACCTCCATGCTCTAACCGCCCACCACACCCTTATCTTACCTACTCCGCCACATGGCCGTCACCGCCCAACAAGCTTTAAGAGAAAGATAAATGGAAAAAAAAACTGATCTTAATTTAAAAAGGAAAAAAGTGAAAATTCACACAGTTATTAAGTCATGAAACATTGTGGACATGTTGTGGGAAATATGAAAGGTGATAATTCTGAATAAAATGTGAATATTGATATTATAAAGGACAAAATAATAAAAAGATAAATTCTTAGTTTGATCCTTTTGATTTATTAAACCTTAATTTTATTCCAATCCTCAGCTGATAAAACAAAAATATAGGAATTACATTTTGTTGACTTTTTTCTTTTGTAGTCTTTTAATGCAACACAAAGCAATATAAAAAAAGAGCATCTTCTTCTGTAATGCATTTAATGTTTTATAAATGTAAAAATCAAAGAGCTAACAGGCTGCAGGTCGTGGTCTATTCGCTGCCATCCTGTCGAGGAGAGATCCGTCAGCCAGCGAGATCCGCCCCGCGTCCAGATCGTGTATGCGAGGAGGGAAGGTCGCAGGGGTCGCAGCCACATCTGGCTTGAAGGCTGAAGGGAGATATTTGTCTTCATTGGTACGGACAGGACTGCGCCTCTCGCGGCGTTGCTGTCACAGTTATCTGTGGGAGAGACGGTGACGCCTCAGAGCAGCGAGGGGAAAGTTCTGAACATTCAGACATGGAGGGGATAAAAGAGGTGTTGGTGCTGGCATCTCTGTGGGGGGGAAACAGCACACAGATCACAACCCTCTGGACCTGCTCACCCAGTCCAGCACTGGTCCAGTACTGTGGAGGTAACTGGGAGCCGAGAGGAAACCAGGCCTGCATGTGGAGTTTCCAGCGGTCTCATGTCAACAATACCTCTCCTGAGACTCATGGAAAGACAAAGCTCCACATTCCCATGTCGGCAGAGGGAAAAAAAGGGAAAAATGTGAGACTTTCCAAAGTGAAATACACCGGGTGGGAACTGGGACAAAAAGTCTGCCTCTTGTTTCGATCCAAAAAGTCAGAACACAGAGCCCATCAGGCTGAAAACCGACTCCTGTTAGAGGATTTTAAGATGGTTATGACGACTCTTTATGAGCCAACAATCAGCTTTAAGTTATTTTTATAAAGTTATTTAAAAATGCCTCCCACAGGTCGGTGTCAGACGCTAACTTTAAGAAGTCACTTTTCTGATCTTTAAATCTTTGACAAAGTCTTACCAGGTGTTGTGCAATGATCTCTTAAAGCACAAATCCCCGTAACAGAAAGTAACATGGCAGATTAAAGCTTTTCTCGTTGCTGTGTTCGGACTTGGCCTTCCTTCGGGGTCACTCTGCAAAGACGAGTTAATTGGGGACGGCTTATCTTTAGCGGGGACAGAAGTCGTGTCCCCAGTTGGAAAAATTGGATTCCAGGGTCGACAGGGTGGAGACGGGTTCAGTGTGAGCAGAATAAAGAAGACTGTAAATAGACTGTGAATATTAAAGATCTCATATTCTGCCCTTTTTGGGGTTCATATATTTAATCTATGTTCCTACTTTTGTACGTTCACAATAACTAAAGTTCTAAAAAAGTGTCTGTTTTCATGAACTGCTCCTCCTTGCTCCCTCTACGCTCTGAGTCCGTCAGCTACACTCTGTTGAGCCCACACTGTTAGACCCCACGTGGGCCAAGTCTGCTCTGATTGGTCTGCAGATCCGCTCTGTCGTTATTGGTCAGTTGCTCAGCACGCTTATCGGAAATTTCAACATGAGCTGCTCGGCCACAACGAGCCAATGGGCTTAGATCAGTGATCTCACACTGACAATGACGTCGCACTGACAAATTGTTATCGAGGGGGGCTAGAACCGAGCGTTACATGCAGCTAATGCTACAGCTAACAGGAGGACGTAGGAGAAGCTGCGTTTCTGCGGACTTTGAATTTTTGCACATAGATGTGTCTAAACATGCACAGGACACTTGGAAAACACTAAAGAGCAGATAAAACCAGAAGAAGAAGAATATGGGACCTTTAATGTTTGAAGCCTGAGTGTCGTCCCCCGTCTGTCCCTGCAGGGGGCGCTGGAGTCCCATCGATGGCGGTCTCCATGCTGGAAATGCTGTCTCAGTCTAACTTTCAGTCAACCTAACGACAGGCTGAGAGCTGGAGCTGAGGCGGGTTTTAAACCTCCTGACAAACCGAGAGAGAGAGAGAGAGAGAGAGAGAGAGAGAGAGAGAGAGTGGGGAATAACATGCCGGAAAGGAGCCACAGGTGGGATTCTAACCAACAGCCTCCGTTCATGCGGCTGTACCAACTGACCCAGCATGTGTGTGTGTGTGTGTGTGTGTGTGTGTGTGTTTTAATGGAAGTTTTTCAGGCATGATGTGGAAGAAAAAAATATCAGATCAGACTTGGCCCGAAATCAGACAATCTTCTTTCAGTATGTACCCTGCTCTAAGTTTGTGTGTGTGTGTGTGTGTGTGTGTGTGTGTGTTTTCTGCAGACTCTCTCACAGACCGCCAGCAGCCTTTTTAGTTCCGCCGGGAGTCACTCCTGGCATTTCAGACAACCCTGCCAAAATGGTGAACCCAGAGAAGTGAACAAAGTCACACAGACACACCAGAGTTCACACACACACACACACACACACACACACACACACACACACACACACACACACACACACACACACACACACACACACACACACACACACACACACACACACACACACACACACACACACACACACACACACACACGAAGCAACGGTAAAAAAGACACACAGTGGTTTCAGTTTTCATGTTTCAAAACAACTTCTGAATAGATAAGAGAGAGAAAACCCTGCAAGGTTTAAGTTTAAACACACACACACACACACACACACACACACACACACACACAGACTCCTGTAAGCCTCTATGGAATTCCATTGTGATCACACTGGAAACTCAGCCGACCTCCTCCCCGCTGTAACCTGTGATCATCCAGCTCCAGCAAGGTACAAGTCCAGTCTTGTGTGTGTGCGTGTGTGTGTGTGTGTGTGTTTTGAGTCTGTGTGTTATGCAAACATGGAGCGGAGACAAAACACACACACACACACAAATTGGGCAGGAATTTTTCTGCGCTCCTGTCCTGTTGTAAACTAAACCAGCGCAGGCTTCCCGTGCTGTGAACTCAAAACAGCTTCAGAGTGAATCAGGTAACATGAGTCCCTTCACTTCAGAGGCTCTACGTTTAAAGACAAACAAACTACATACAAAATCAAACTTTTGAGTTCCAGACAGTAAGTAACTGTCTTTTTTTTTTCCTTCCCTGACTGAGATTAGTCCGGAGGCCGACAGTGATAATCGACCTGCAACAGCCCAAACGATTATCATCAGGGAAACAAACATGATGCAAACACACAAACTGAAGAAATGCAACCATGGAAACATGCTGCCAAAAACCAAAACAACACGATAAGATACAGGCTGGTCCACGATAACGATAATATCACAACACAGTGATTCTGTGATGACTGACATATTGTAAGACAATCGATCTGGATTAACTGATGAATTTAAAATGCTTCTTTAAAAAGATAAAGTGCATGAACTCTCTCTCTCTCTCCTAAAAAAAACCTAATTTATGTTGTCTTACCTGCAAATTGAATGTCTAATGGAATTATTTAAGCAACTATCTTGACGTTTTGTTTTGTGTCTGTTTTTATTTATTATATATTTAATTTTTTTAATTAATTTTTTTTAATGGGCTTTTTCTTTATTTGCTTTATTCATTTATTATTTCCTCTCTCTTTCTTCTTGCTCCTTGTCCTCGTATGCATGAGTGTGAATGAGACTCCTGGGTAGGCTACTGTGGAAACAGGCGACCGTCGGAGTGGGAATAGGATTCCTGACTCGTGGGTGGGTACGGGGTTAACTGGGATGGGCGGGAGAAGGCAGGAATGGGGTTTACAAAAGATGACCACAGTGCAATGTCAACTCTTACGCCAACTATGTTTTCTTATCATCTGTGAAAGCTAATAAAACGATTTTGAAAAAAAAGATAAAGTTCAGGATGAATGTATTTATCCTCTGCAGTTTGGTGTCAGTTTCTCCTCTCATCATGCAGCTCTTGATGGACTGCATTTAATTTTTTATTCATATATTCTGACACAGACGATGATCACATGCAGGATCCTCTTCTGTTGCCTTACGACCAAATACCTTCAAGACATTTCTGCATCAGCTGTGTTTGAACTTGTAGGCGTTGGTGCTCATTAGCAAATTGTAGTGTGCTCACATTTTTAAACCAAGAAGAGAGTGTTAGGATGGTAGAGAAGCAGCTGATGGGAAATGGTTTTTAAACTTCTGGCAGCAAAAAAGAAAAGTTGTCTTGTCTATGGTAGTTTTGCTTTGTCTTGAAAGAAACTTCTTGTTATTGATTTTGAGGAGAATCTGACTTTTACTTCAATGCTCCAAAACGGAAGTGTGGAAATAACCCTGACCTTACATCGTCTCCTATTGGACAGAAACCAGCAAAGAAAAACTAAACATCAACCCTGACACAAAGTGAAAACTGTTCCTCTCTCTCTTTCTCTGTCTCGGTTATGGTACCACCGACCATCTTTAAATTAGGACAACTGTTTTCATAATCAGTCATTTTGCAGGAGAGGCTGACTGACTCTTTCCAAACGACGTCAGAGGGAACAAAGCATCATTTGTGGTTTGTTCTATGAAAGTCGTACCAGCTGTTTGGAGCGACGGGATGCAGACACTTGTGAGTGCACTGAACCCGACCTGCAGATTTACTGCCACTAGTCCATGGATGCGATTAACAACCCCGATCCCATCACTCATTAAAGGAGCAATCAGGAAAATATTTAGTGACTGAAAATGTGTTGAAGTGCTGGCTTCTCTGACAACAATGCAGCAGCCAGTATGTCCTCCTTCTAACTTTAGATTCTGCTCCTGAATGCTCTGGATTTGTTTGGACCAGAGAAGGTAGGCGCTTTTAAGACACCCCCCCCACACGGCCGTTTTGGACGCCCCTCGGTTTGCCAGATATGAGAGCAGTTATCAGGTCAACAGGTGTTGCAGCGATGGAAGCGGTCAAGAGAAGTGGTTCAGATAGAAGTGATTGTACCCGACCTAAAAAGCCTCTGCATGTTTCTAATAAGCTCCACGAGCAGAAACGTGCTCAAACTAGGATCAATATTGGAGATGCTTTTGAAAAATGGAGAGAGGTTAGAACACAGAAAGGTTTACAGACCCATGCAGAGCTGGATAAACACTGAAGCTTCAGAGTCCACCACATGGTGACCTGAGTGAGCATCCACTCTAGAGAGGGGGGGGGGGCAGCTCTCTATGATGTTTAGAATTTAGACTGCAGTACCCATTTTAAACACTAGGAGTCAAAGTTACATACTGCTCCTTTAAAACATTGAATATAATTGCAATTAAAATCGTTCCTTTGGTCGACAAAGCGGAATCTGAAAGCTCACAATAAGAAGAGAGATTATCGTCACCAAAGAGGATAACACATCCTCCGCCGGACTGCCAGAGGCGAGCCGACAGGGTCGATTGGGAGACAAACAAAAGCATGTTGTCACAAGACAAATGAAGGATTAAGAGGGGAAAAAGGAGGCAGCTGCAGTCTTCAGACACACACTTACCCGACACACACATTTCTATGAAAGTAAAACACAAGCAAGATAATCACATCGGGGGAATATGGGTTAAACGACACGATGAAAGAACGACACATGTGGAGACATTTTTCATTACCTGAGGACACAAGGAGGAACCGACTTCCAAGAAAATACATTTTGCTATGATTCAAAGCTCCGACTTTCTATGAAGCGGGTATTAATACACTACTTCTACTCCTGCTGTGGCTTAGCAGGAAGCAGCTGTTAGTGTGTGTGTGTGTGTGTGTGTGTGTGTGTGTTACAGTGAGTCCGTGATTATGTGTGCCGCAGTCAGCAAAGAATAAGTCGAGAGAAAAAGCTTTTCCACAATCCTCAAACTGTGAAGATCAGAGTTAAAGCCGCAGGCTGGCAGGGTCTGGGACTCAGGCTTAGCTTTAGGCTGAACGCTAACATCAGCATGCAGAAATACTTTAAATTATGTTTTCTTACTGGCCGTTTCTAATCTGGTTTAATGTTAGCGATATCAACGTTTTTTTTATTTGAAAAACTTAAAGGTGACATATCCTCCTCCTCCTCTTCAGTTTAAATAAGTCTCAGAGCTCCTCAAAACATGTGTGTGAAGTTTCTTGTTCTAAATCCACTCTGATCCTGTATTTGATCATGTCTATAAACCCCTCTATTTCAGCCCTGCTCAGAACAGGCTGTTTCTGTGTCTGTACCTTTAAATATGTAAATGAGCTGTGTCTGACTACGCCCCCTCTCTAGAAGGGCTTGGGTGTACTTGGTGCTTTCTCGCTCCATGTCCTATTGTTTACGGTGAGAAGGCAGACTCAGAGGGCAGAACAAACACCTAGCTGTGGGAGTGTCACCCACCTGGGGGAGGGGCTACTGCCCTTTGTGATGTCATGAAGGGAAAATTTCCAAACGGCCTGCCAAATTTTCTGAAAAGTGGAGCAGGCAAAAGACGCAGAGGATGAACTTTTCTCATCATTGGGGGGTTTGTAGACGGACTAGAGACACATGTTAGAGTTAGAGGAACATGGAGAATATGTGACCTTTAAATATATCCAGCCTATAACCATCAGAATTTGAAGTAAAAGTTGCTCACGTGGGTCGATGCGTTCATCAATTCTATGTTCGGTTGGATTTGTTTTTTTTTCTCTCAGGTAACTTCTCCAAAGCAGAGCATGCGAGGTCCTCCGGAGGTATTTCTGTAGATAAATATTGGCGTGATGCCCCGCAGCATCCAGGGGAAATGTCAAGTTTCGGTGACTAAGAGTGAGAGACCCAACATGATCCTCATTTCTTAACCCATGAAGCTACCCTCAACAAACCAGCTTATATTTAAATACAAATCTATTATCTCCTTACTTCACCTCTTGGTTTAACTCGCTGGCATGCCTACAGAAGCTTGTAAGAGTGAAACATTAAGTTAGAGCAGAAAGAGCAGAAAGAGCAAGAGAGCGGGGAAAGCTTACAGAGTGTGGGCATGGCAGGCTTACAGGAGAATGAAACACGTGCAGGGACGTCAGCAGGTTAGAGTGTAACATGGAGAACATAATGAAGTGGCAAAAAACAATAAAAAACATGACATGTGTCTGGTTTTATGTTGACGAGCTGATGAGGGAGATTTAAAACAGGTGTGTGGTTAGGAGAGTCCAGGCTGCAGAGTGAAGATTCTACAATTCACTTAGCAGACGCTTTTATCCAAAGTGACGTACATCAGAGAGTAAGAACAACACAAGCAAGGATCTAGAAAAAAGGGAACAATGTCAGTAAGAGCAAACGATCAGCTTTGAGTCTGATTGGACACACAGGTGCTGACAGGAAGTGACCAGAGGCAAAGCACAACATTGAGGGCAGTTCTTGAGAGCTCTAATCAGTATAGAAACCATCTTATAAGTCATCGTTATCAAACAAAAACCATCGTCATCACCATCATCATCATCAATAATATGGAGACCATCATCATTAAGTTAGTAGGTATTCATGAAAGAGCTGGGTCTTTAGCTTTTTCTTAAAGGTGCAGAGGGACTCTGCAGATCCAATGGAGTTTGGAAGTTCATTCTACCACCGGGGGGCAACAGAGGAGAAGAGTCTAGTCAGCAAGATGGAGAACAGGTGAAACTAATGAGGGGGAGGGGCCGCCAATCACACAGGAGGGAAACACACATCAAGACATGAAACACGAGGGTACTATAGCCTCTTTATCATTTATCATATAGCTCCACGATATGAAACCAAGATTTTCTTCAGATTACGTCAAGCCTCTAAGTAAGCTGCTGAAACCTCTTAGATCTCCTCTTACTCCCCTGGCAGCCCTGCAGCGTTCTGCACCCCTCAGAGAGCCGGCCAATCAGAAGAGAGTGGGCACAAGGGGAGGGGGCCTTAACGAGACCGCAGCTGAAACGAGTCTGAAATTAGGGTTTTTACTGATGACAGGAAAGGTAAACATGAGGAGGAGATGGAGCTTTAATAGATATATATTTATGATATGAGATGTTCTGAATATGTGTAAAGACTATTCTGTTTTAAATCTGTAAATAGAGAAAACTGCAGCTAAGCAGAATGAAGTTACCACCCAGATCAAACTAGATAATAACATTTCATAACTCCACTTACTGTCAAGAAATGTTACTTTAACTAAACTAACTTTGGTCAATGGAGTAATTCTGCCATCATACCCCCTTCCCCCCCTCCTGAAGTAAACAAAAACAGATGTTTGTGCATCTTTAAAAACACTTTCTCGTTCTTATAATTTGCTCTGCGTTTACTCTAATGAGTCGTGGGTAGAAGCCGAGGCGGTATTTTAATTTTCCTGCCGGCGCTGCAGAACATAAAGCCGAAGTGGGCCGAGTTAGACTCCCTGCTGGCTCCCAGCTTCCAACTGGTACATCTTTTCCATTTGCACACTGGTGCTCCACTCCAAGACATTACAGCATCCAAGTCATAAAACACACACACACACACACACACACACACACACACACACACACACACACACACACACACACACACACACATTCAGAGTATGATGATTTGGAGCAGGATGAATTATTCAGTTTTTCTCTCCCTGCCTTGTGGACAAAGCGTTTTTTTAAGGATCTCAGGGGGCTTCTGCACGATCATGTTGGAGAGCTCCAGTGACGCCCCGAACTTAGTCTGCCAGGTCGCGGGCCGGGTTTTCGGACTCAGTCCCCTCAGTCTCCCTGCCCAGACGAGGTAGTCATCCAGATCCTAGAAACCGGTTGGCACGCTGCGCCGTGAGGTTGTGTGACTACATGCGTTGCTGAGCAGTCAGGGTTGTTGTTCTTCTGTTACTCCAGCTGGCTCGGCTCAGCGGAGGAGGAGGAGGAGGAGGGGGGAGGAGGAGGAGGGGGAGGGATAATTAACAGGACGAGTTACGGTTTGAGTTTTCTTCTGTTCCCTAGCCCGGAGGATAATGGGCATGTCAGGGAACGAGAGTGTGATGGGATTATGACTGTCGATAAGTGGAGGGTGTCACTTTTGTTCATTTATTTGTGTTTTTTTTTTCCTTTTATTCATTATTATTTTTCAGGAGTTTGTCAATAACTTCTCATGTTAGCTTACCGCTTCTAATGTAACCTGTTTTGTAAGATTTAATTGTAACTCTGATTCCACTAAAAATACAAAACAAATATTGTAATAAATTCTAAATAAATGTTTGAAATGACTGATTTTAGTCTTCATTCTCCTGCTTCTGGGACTGCAGACTTCTATTTATTTGTGTTTTCAAGATGTGTTTGGGGCGGCAGTAACTACGACTGTAGGGACTTGGGTTGGGAACCAGAGGGTCGCCTGTTCATGTCCTGTGATTGGTCTAAGCCAGTTCACTTCCTGAGCCATGCAGAGGCACCATTGAGCAAGACAACGACCCAAAACCGGCTCAGGCGCTCACTCTTTCATATGCAGCCGCTCCACTATAAAGATCCTGTTTGTGCATAATCATCTCCACAAGCAGAAACGTGCTCAAACTAGGATCAATATTGGAGATGCTTTTGAAAAATGGAGAGAGGTTAGAACACAGAAAGGTTTACAGACCCATGCAGAGCTGGATAAACACTGAAGCTTCAGAGTCCACCACATGGTGACCTGAGTGAGAGGGGGGGGGGGCAGCTCTCTATGATGTTTAGAATTTAGACTGCAGTACTCATTTTAAACACTCGGGGTCAGAGTTACATACTGCTCCTTTAAAATTCTTCACTTTGTTTCGTCTTCTTTATTGAAGTAATTTCCCACTTAGCATAGAAAAAGCTTCCTTCCATATGATTAAGACCAAAATATTTCACAGATTCCAAACTACATTTGGGAGTCCCTCTTCCATGGAAATAGTCTTAATTAGTAAAAAAATTAGATGTTCAACCTAAATACCTGCAGCACCAGAGCAAACATCCAAAGTCAAGAATCATGAGTGGAAACGTTTCTTTATTACTGATTTCAGACCAAACAGACAGACAGGTCGCCCCTCAGAACCAAATCACTTCTATAAGAACTCTGTCATTAACACACACACACACACACACACACACACACACACACACACACACACACACACACACACACACACACACACACACACACACACACACACACACACACACACACACACACACACACACACACACACACAAATTCAGAAACAGTCTTAGCAGAGAATGAGTGCAAACCTTTGGAGGAGGAGATGATGCTACAGCTTGTGGGGAAAGTGAAATCTTTCTTTTCTTTTGTGGTTAGTCAGAAAAGCACACAGACACATGTTACCTTCCAGTTTTCTCCTGCATGACTTCAAAGTCCGACCCAGGTGAATGTGTGATGTGAAGATAAATAAAACAGGACGTGTGTCCATTTTAAAGTGCTGAGCTTTGTGATGTGTTTCAGCGTGATTATGTTTGTGACTCCTGAAGGAACAAATAACTAAATAATCCTCACAAACAAACTCAGAAACGCTCTGTGTGTCGTATCATCAACCAGCGTTTGGTGGCTCATGATAGGTGACTTCTGCTGTAACGAAGGATTACTTTGAAGAATAAAGTAAAAACAGAACAAAGAACCCGAGCCTGTGTGAGGACGGGGATGACGACATCACTCGTTGCCGTGAGATAATCATACACTCAGTGTGGCTTTAGTCACTTTTAAGAACATTTGTTAACCTCGTTTTAGTCTACATAAAGGATGTACACGACACCTGTGGTAGTCTATATGTATATTTAATACAGCAGATTGTTTTTAATACTTCCTTTGTCAAAAAAAAGATGCAGAGAAATCTTTTTGTCAAGAACTAAAATGTTGAGATTGATGTCATTATTGAGTGTAGTCAAGACCACGAGAGAAAGACCTACCCGAGACCAGAGTGCACCAAGACCAAGGTGGGCAGAGACAGAGTCAAGAGCAAGACCAAGGCAGGGCGAGACCAAGTCAAGACCAAGAGCAAGACCAAGACTAAGGTGGGCAGAGACCGAGTCAAGACCAAGACCAAGACCAAGGTGGGCAGAGACCGAGTCAAGACCACGACCAAGGCAGGGCGAGGCCGAGTCAAGACCAAGACCAAGAGCATAAATATCTCTGAAAAATCCTCATCTTGTTATTAGGGGGCGTGTCCCTCACTTAGACCGTAACACCGGGAAGGTTGCGGCCGTAACCGGAAGATAAAAATCTAATTATGAATGAATTTAAGTTATTAGTTCTTGTAGAATGAGGAGTTTTCCTTCTAATCTCAGTAATGATGAGAAAAAATAGACGATCAGTGGTGGTCTTGATTTCAAAACAGGATTCCGTCCAGTCTGAGACCGAGATCCTTTTGAGACCTTCAAAAAGTGTTCTTGAGACCCAGACTGATGTCGACCACTACAACACGAGTTAAGCGCCTCGGAGTGAGTGTTAAAATGTTAAACTGTTAAACCGTCTGACTCTTTAAATATTTTTCTTCTTTATAAACTTTTAATATCTGGGGAACAAAAGAGAACACAAAATAAAAAAGGCGGACATAAAGACGCTGCATGTTAGAGATCCTTCACACGACCAGAAGACACTAAATGATGCAAATGAAATATGTGTGAATGACGTTTAAATTAAATCCAGACCCACACACACAGTCTGGAGTCAGTACCGGCTCATGCTAACACAGAACGGTGACGTAAGTACAATCTTCAGAGTCACTAAAGGCATTTTAAAAAGAACTCCTGCAGAGTGGATATGGCAGATAAAGCAGTGTTTGAGGCGTGCACAGTGTTAACAGGGAGGGGTGGAAGAGTGCACAAAAATACAAAAGAAAACCTTCTCTTCCTGTACGCGTCTGTCCAAAGCTCCCATGCTCCTCGGAGGCGGCGTGCAGGGCAGACGATCCCCGCTAGCGTTACAGTGACACTTTTTTTTTTTTTAAATGTCAGACTCCGCCACCCTCTCCTTATTTCCCCCCTCCCATTGAGGCGACCTCGACATTTCTCTTGCTCCTTCATGCACAGAGAGAAAGAAAACGTCGCTCCAGTTCTGAACGACTTCTTTAAGGCGCTCCAGAAAAACAAGCATCCGATTCCACAGTCTGAAAATGACTCGAGCTCTTCTTCAAAGACGTCCGAGTGTTTTAATCCACCGAGAGGAGAGGGAGGGGTTTATTGTTTGTTTGTTAGTAAACAGTCTTTGTCGGGTGGAGCCGTTACTGCTCAGTGGGACACACATTGCGATCTTTGCAGCAGAAGTAATGCACCACCACGCCGTTAGGATATCTGGCAAACGCACTGAAAGAGAACGAGAGAGAAAGTTTTACTGTGTGTGCAGGATTCAAGTAGAAATGAAAAGTTTACGGTATCATTGTTCTCCTCTCATGTCGTCATTCTGTGAAACTTAAAGATCAGCTTCATGATTTATTTATCTGAAACTGATGTCAGTAAAAACCTTCATCTGTCTCACTCTGCTGTCGTTTTAATCAACACTTCCCACTCTCTTCACTGTTTGTGGGAATGCCCACTGATAATCTGCTTCTGGAAAAAGGTGTTGGACTCGTGCAGTCAAATTATCTGTAAGAAGTAGCCTCTTAACCCTAAACTGTGTATTCTTAATATCAATCCTGATGATTTTGTACTTTATAGTAACATTTGTAAATAATGTCAAATATCTACTCAATGTTTGTTTCCTGGAGGCCAAACGATGCATTGCTCACTCATGGAAGAAACAAACAACCTGTGGAGTCTCTCAGTGGTTGAAAGGAATGACTTTCTTTCTTGCTCTTGAAAGGATCAGCTGTTTCTCAAAAAACAAACTTGACAAGTTTTGGAAAGGACAATTTTTTTACAACTCTCTGGAGGATAATGACATACAAAATGAGGTTTGGACTGATGAACAGACCTGACTGTCAGTAGGGGTGCTATGTTTTTATTTTTTATTAAATAAATAAATTAAATATTTACTATCATTATTATTATTATTATTATTATTATTATTATTATTATTATTATCATTATCATTATCATTATTTATTTATTTACTATTACTATTAATTAATTAATTAATTAATTATTATTTATTTATTATCATTATTTATTTTTTTCCTTTACTTTTATTTCCTCTTTTTTTTGTTTTTGTATTGTGTGTCGTGTTTATGCTTTACTATAAAAGACAATAAAGAGATGGTTTAAAAAAAAAAAAAAAAAAAACAGTTCCCACTCTCGATGATCGTTACCTGTTTCCTATTTTCTTCTTGCAGACTCTGCAGGTTTTTTCTTCTGTGATGACACATTTAACCTGCTGGTGGAAGATTCTCTCCTCCTGCACCTGAAAACAAAGAACACATGGAGAGACAGAAAGTCAGACCCTCGTCGGGACGTGCTGGTTCTTTTTTTGTTTTTAAATCTCTACACTGCTCAGCCCCCACAATGCATCTCTTTAGCAGCCCAGTCAAGATCACTCAGATCTACCGACCAGTTCCTTTTAACCCCTCCAAACCCTGAGGACCAGGAGCTCAACCCTCTAGGCGAGCTCCTCTCCTTCAGCAGCTTCATCGGTTAAATATCGACTTCAACATTCTGCTGGTCACCTTTAAGGCCGTCCATAACCTCGCTCCTCTGTACCTCCCTGACCTCCTACATATCAACACACCTCTTCAGATCAAAATGAAATTAAAAGTCACCCCAAAAATCTCTTTCAAAAAATTGTAATATTATATTTTTGATTATTAAGAAAAAAAGAAGACACTTTATTCCCTGGAAATAAAAGAAAACGTTCTTAGAAAAAGTCAACAAACTTGCAGTGTGACTGAGGAGCGATGGGCAGACAGTGTGTTTTATCAGCACAGCTCAGTTTGGTTTGGATTAGGCTTAATGTGATGTAGCTGAGCAGATAATCAGCCGTCTAGTCTGCAAACTTACTGAAGCACAGCGGGGCTAGTTAGAGGAGGAGAAGTTAGCCGAAAAGTTAAAGAGGTTGTCGTCTGCCAGCTCGTTTTTTATGCAAAGGTTTGATTGTGCTCGAGTAAACGTAATAAACAGAAGACATATGGTTGACAGAGCGGATGATAATTAAATGTTATGTTCTATAAAATCAGGTGAAACAACCTGAGAAGGAAAAAAATCGATCTCTGGTTAAAGAGCTCTAAAAGTTAGACGTCAAACCAGAAGGAAGTAAAGAGGACACTGTTTGTATTAATAGAACGCATCATCCTGCTGCTTCTTAAAGGAGCAGTATGTAACTCCGTGGTTAAAATGAGTACTGCAGTCTAATTCTAAACATCATAGAGACCTGTCTCCCCCCTCCTCTCTAGAGTCCATGCTCACACAGGTCACCATGTGGTGGACTCTGAAGCTTCAGTGTTTATCCAGCTCTGCATGGGTCTGTAAACCTTTCTGTGTTCTAACCTCTCTCCATTTTTCAAAAGCATCTCCAATATTGATCCTAGTTTGAGCACGTTTCTGCTCGTGGAGCTTATTAGAAACATGCAGAGGCTTTTTAGGTCGGGTACAATCACTTCTATCTGAACCACTTCTCTTGACCGCTTCCATCGCTGCAACACCTGTTGACCTGATAACTGCTTTCATATCTGACAAACTGAGGGGTGTCGAAAACGGACGTGTGGGGGGGGGTCTTAAAAGCGCCTACCTTGTCTGGTCCAAACAAATCCAGAGCATTCAGGAGCAGAATCTAAAGTTAGAAGGAGGACATACTGGCTGCTGCATTGTTGTCAGAGAAGCCAGCACTTCAACATAGCATGTTTCCTTAATGATCAGATAGTAAGATACCTTTATCATCTCACTCTCTACACATCTCACTGATTGGACTTTTGAAAGTGTCAGAGTGTATTTTTCTTTCTCAGCATTTTTACTTTATTGCATCTCTGAGATGATTTTTGTCCAAGGATCAGAGCTCAAAACAGAAAGAAAAGAAAAACCGCCTTTAGTACATTTGGCCAGAGAACGAAGCAGGAAAACATTCCACACTTTTTTGCGGTACATTGCACCCGCTCACCCTCAGTTACTGAGAGCGCAGACGGGGTATCAGAGAGCACTCATTTCCCCCATTACAAGTCAGTGTACCATCAAAATAGTGATGAAGCTGTGAGGTAGTTGCATATAATTACTTTTACATAAAACAGAATGTATTTGGTCTGATGACTACTACGTTACACATCTAATAACTTGAAAATCAGTAAAATCGCCATGTCCTTCTCATATTAGTCACGGCCCTTGAGCCAGGTTATGATGCCTCAAATGAATCCATAATGAAAGGGTTTTTCTTTACATGACGCAGTGTGTAAAGAAAATCCTCCAGGACTCACCCGGAGGAACTCGGCCTGCAGCAGACTCTTCAGCACCTGGTTGCAGCGTTTCCTCTGAGCCTTCTCCTCCAGCACGCTCTCCAGGAAAACCCGGATCTCTCGGATCTGAGTGTTGGCCGGGAGCAGGTTGATGGCCTGGAAAACACAATTAGGCCGGCTTGTTTAACGCTGTGGAGCAGACTTTATTATTTTTAAATAAGATGCAGTTAAAACTCTTTTATTCAGAGAGGGAAACCTTGCTGATCTAATGGGAAGAAAACGTCTCTTTGGAGGAGGAAATAATTCTCCTTTCATCACACTCAGACTGGATGCACACTGCAACGTTTGTACCAATTCAGTTAAATTAAATGAAGTCAGAAGGAAACTCGACGGCTGGGTTTTAAATGTGTTGAGTTCAGTTTGAAGCACACAGCAGAGTTCTGTAGATTAGTAAACAAAGTCGTGTTCTTCTCTACAGCCACCATGATTAGACCTCTTCTCAGGGATATGTGGGTGTGGTCAAGTTAGACTGACTGCTCCACTACCCTGTTAATGTTTAGAGGAGCCTTTTATAAAGCAGGACTTGAAGATGTTTTCAAACTTGAAGGTGAATTTATTACATGATATATTCTCACCATAGCTCGACCTCTTTACAGCCTGACCGGGTCTGATCAGCTAGAATAATAAACTACACCTGTGTCTTTGTTTTGTCATGCTGTCTTGTTTTTTGTTTTTATACTGTCAATGTCATGTCTATATGTTTATCTTTGTTTGTGTGTGTTACTAAATGAAAATGCAAATAAAAATGTTGGTTAAAAATAAAAAATAAAAACTACACCTCTGTGGCTGTACAGAGGCTTTAAGACTTTAAGAGTCGGTTTGGGAGAATTTCACAGCCAAGGAAATAACCCTGGATCCATGTGGTGGCGGGCAAATCAGAAAACAAGTTTAGAAGATGCACGTGAACGCCTCCTGAAGTCGGAACAACAACTCAGGAACTTGGGAAAGAATCAGGTGCCCGACTTGCCGACATAAGAGTCTTCACATGGCGGGCAAAAGATGTTGAGATACTTTGGATTTATTCACGTATTGCACATCAACTTTCTGCTCAAATATAACTGGTCGCAGAGACATTCACACGTCGTCTTCTTTGTAGCATCAACGCTGTTTGTTGTTGTTGTTTCAACATTCAGACTTTTTGAACTGAAGTCACAAGAACGACTTCACAACTCAGAAACTGGAATCACCCGAGCAGCACCTGAACGCAGCATCAGTCGCAGAGGAACATCCCTCCCCCCCTCCCCCCTCCCCCAGCGAGGACAAACCTGGATGGTTTAATTAGCGTATAAAAATATTTACAGTGACACATAGAAGCATTTAAAAGCCTTTAAGATACTAAAAGGATCAAACATCTGCTGAGTGTTTCCTCCTCCATGTGGACTGTGTGGACTGACGTTCTCCAGCTGGATTGAATTGTTAAGTGTTAAATGTTTTATAGGCTTTCTAAAAGCTTTCTTCATGGGACATCTTCCTTTACTCGACAGCAGGACGAGAACAAGAAGGTTTGAAACAGGTCATGATGTGCTTTTGATCAGAACAGCTTTCATCCTTCACTGCTTTGTTTTCTCGCGTTCAGGTGGTCCAATCAGGTAAATGTAAGAAGTCAAAAATAATCACAGTGAAGCTCTCAACGTGTCTTGAGGGAGGCCCGCTCTCTGGCGGATTTGTTCTAACACAAAGACAGTAAACCTGATTTCCCCCCCGACAGTGTGAACCCTCTCATCCTGCTCTGACAACAAACTAAAAGCTTCAAACGAGCTGCGTTCGCTTCACTCCCTGCTTTTCATCTGACAACATAACACCAGATAGTTGTGATAATATGTGATTTGATGTCACTTTCATCCAGGCAAGCGAGCAATCTGAAAATATCAGATTGATGCAGCTCTGTGTTAAAGTCGAATCATGAGACTACAGCTGTTTTCACATCTGCACTCCTGACATCTCATTTCATAATAAAACATGCAGCAGCAGGTTGATTAGAGCACGGAGATGGTAGAGGTGGCGTGCAGACAGTCTATGGTCGTGCAGTGATCACAGGGAATAAAGGTCACCACCCCCTCCGACTGGCCCCTCCCACTGGCCCCTCCCACTGGCTCCAGGTGAATTCTCCTGATTATATTCTGCTGCATTCTCACATCAGATCACTCTGACTTTCTGCAGAATAAATACGAGGAGGCTGGAGGAGAAACTCCGGGTGAAGAGAGAAACATTCAGATGTTTGCGTTCTCACACGGCGCTCCTCCTGATAAATTTAGGTTGTTTTTTTAACAAGTTTCAGGAGCACAATACAACACGGTTTACTTCATTGAAAGTTGTGGTTGACCTTGGTGGTGTTCAGTTTGCTGTGGTGCAGCTCCAGGACGTGCAGGGCCGCCTGCAGGTTGGCCTGAGGCTCGGACAGCTCCATCTTGATCGGCCCCAGGCAGTGGACGTCAGGAGGCGACAGGTACATCCGCAGCAGAGACAGATACACCTGCAGCGAAGAAATACAGATTTGGATTTGGATTTGGAAAATCTTTATTGTCCCTGAGGGGCAATTTGGTTTGCAACAGAGATCAATACAGTCAATACATCCATAAAAAACAGCACAATGTCATAAATACATATAAAACATAACTACCATGGATATCACCATGATGGACGTGAGTGAGATAAGAGACAAAGGACCAACAGTCCATAATAAAAGTGTACAGGCAACAATGCCTACAGCTTATTTAAAAACCTAACAGCTGATGGAACAAACGACCTCAGGTATCTGTTTGATTTCGACCTCCTGACATAAGTGAACCTCCGCCCTGTCGGCAGAAGTCTAAACTCTGCATGCAGGGGGTGCTGAGGGTCTTCCATAATGGCCTTTGCCTTTGGAGTGGTTCTTACATGAAAAACATGTGTGTTTTTACTACTTCACATTCTATCTGAAACAGGACAGGATTTTTACCCGTTATAGAATCAAAAACAGGACACAGAGGCCGTTAACAGAAGGCAGCGGAGCGTGCAGAATATAAGAAGTGGTCGTATAAAAAAGTACACAGACCCTTCAGAAGCCAACAGGAAACAGAAGAGACGTTTCTACCTCATAAACTGATAATTCAATAAGAGCCACTCACATCTTTCTTCCCGTCCACTGAGCTGCTGTAGTGTCGGTGACAGTATCTGCAGAGTGAAGATAAAAACATTCATGTTTGTTTTTTGTTTTTTTTATAAATGTTGTGATTTTCAAACATTGGTCCGGTGGTTTGTGTGAATCTTCAGCTCTTTTCAGTTAGAGGGTTGACTCACTCTTCAGCCATGCGTGTGTCTTTCAGGATGTGCACATAGATGAAGAGCGCCTGCTCGTGTTTACCCATCCGACCCAGAAGCAGAGCGCGCTCCTCCAGAAGGCCTACGAGATGGAGAACAAGGTCAAGAGTTCAAATCCCACCAGCAGCTCAAACAAATCTCCAGTTTTACAGAGAACATATGCATGAGGTAAGAGGAAATATATACACCTAAATATCATCCATCATAATCTGTTTCTCTTCGATGTATCAAAACATCTGAGGACATTCACATCACCTCAAAGGACATTCAACTTAAACATCATCTTCATTGGAAATAAAAACCAACAGTGTCATCACAGCTGTTCTCACCATCGAAGGGAAAGTCACTGATGAGTCTGGCGGGTTCATAACTGGTGGAAATATCCAGAAACGACAGCAGCTTGTTCCTGAACTCGCCCAGATCACCGTCCTCCTTCCCCGCGGCAACAGCTGGAACTCCTGCAAATATCACAAGAGGTTTCAATGATTGAGTCTACATCTGCAAAGATCGTTCAATTCATCTGAAGGTCGATCAACAAAGCTGCAAAAATTTAACCGTTCCTTCTTTGGGTTTAAGTGATTGATCATCCGATAAAAGCTGCAAAAAGAAAAGAACACGGTCTAACTGGACCAACATTAAACCTGTCAACATTGATATCTCGTCTATTATTATTCTTATTATTTCCTTTTGTGTATATACATGTATATGTGCAAGAGTGAGAGCATGTAAATTTACATATATATATATATATATATGTTTCTTTTTTACATTGCCATTTTTTTATTATTATTATTCATTTGTTTTCTATATTATTCAGTAATTCTCTCTGTTTGGTGGAATATACTGTCTGGTCACTTGGGGTGGGGGGGTATTGTGTGTTGTATTGAAATGTTCAATAAAGAGTAAAAAA
Organism: Labrus bergylta; assembly: GCF_963930695.1. NCBI lineage: Eukaryota > Metazoa > Chordata > Actinopteri > Labriformes > Labridae > Labrus > Labrus bergylta. Next base: position 25,910,325 of record NC_089212.1, on the reverse strand, counting down.
AACAAAAAAAAAACCTGTCAACATTTACAAAACATTCAGGAAACTAAAGCAGAAAATATCTGGATCATTTCAGGAGGACTGCTCTGGATATTCTCCTGACCTGGATGTTCAAACATGCACCTCAAGCGGGAGACTATTTCTGTCAGACAGGAGGGGGGGGTGGGGGTGGGGGGGTCTCCTGAGGTAAGACATGACGTTAAAAGACGCAGAAGTAGCAGGTGAAGGAACAGAGTCCGCTTTACGCTCTGCAAATATCAGGAGTTTTTCAGCAGTTTTCTGCAAAGTGTGAAAGATCTATGAGAGGCAGTTCTATCATCCAGCTGGACTTCAGACGTTCTTGCTTTTAAAGCACTAAAACATCACTTTTTAATGCTGATAGTCTCTTAAGGTGGTAGAGAGAACTTCAGCTGCTTTAACCTTTGAACTCTAAATCACAGGTTCCTGCTCGTACCTTCGGGCAGAGAGTTGAGGTACTGTTTCATGAGTCCCTGCACCCTCTCCAGGTAGAGCTGGATCAGCACGTTGTGGAACTCGGGGCCCTCGTCGTCCCACACGTAGACGATGTGCTCCAGATACGGGATGGCGAGCTCCTTGAAGCCCTCCTTCAGGAAGTTCAGCACCTTGTCTCTGGGCAAAGTCTCCACCTCTGTCAGGTCCTCTGTGAAGATCTGGAGAAGAGGAGAGGAGTGTCTGCTCTGAGTGCTGAAGGTAAATGTGACTTTCCTCTATGTGAGGCAATTTTAAGCCTTAATCTGCAGATTTAAAAAACTAAACGTTGTGTGCGACTCTGTGTCTCACCTTCAATCCATCCTCAGGACAGATCTTCAACACCCAGGGAGAAAACTCAAAGATTATTCCCATATTCTCCACTCCTGTGTGCATTAAGGGGAAACAGTAGATTCAAATTTAAAATAAAGTAGATATTAATCATAGTGAACACAGAGAGTTGTAGAACAAAGACTGTATATAAAGACGAACGGAGCAGCAGCCGCCTGGGAGAGAAGCTAAAAGATGATTTTATAAGAAAAAGCAAAAGAACAACAGGATAAATATGAGAGCACAAACTAGAGGAGACTCTGAAGTACAGAGGAGTAGAGTTGGATTAAGTCTGAGAGTAGTGTCTGTCTTGATTGCTTAATGTTTTTTAAAGTACCTGCCTTCAGGGCTACGGATGAAATTTTGCTTTTGTGCTAGTTACAAAATATTTACAAAGATGTGAATGAAATGTTGATTAATGTGCCCCGTCCTGATTCAATAAATACATACATTTTAGTTGCCCTGTAAGTAAAGTGATCTGTTTCTCCATGTTTCTACAGACTCACACCACAGTAACACATAATATTCTGGTGCACACGGTACATAAAGCCTCACATTCAGTCAGCTCCAGATTTGCAACCAGCTAAACATTTCATCCCTCTTCCTCGATCAATCAGAGGGAAAGCTTTGTCAGAAGCGTTCTCAAAAATCTTCCCAACAAATCTGACCTCTCAAACCGAGAAATCAACGCTGACACTCGTTGAGTTAAAACAGACCTGCGGTGACGTGTTCCTTACCGAGTCTCTGGAGGTACTGCACCGTTCGCTCGTGGCCCTTTAGAGGAGAGTTGGCCTTGGTGGACTGATCCAGCAGAACCTGCAAAGCTGCGGGAAGGGGGGGGAGACACACAGGGGGAAGAGGAGTGAGAGGGGAGTAGGCTGGTGCACACTGCGTTACATAATTCTACTGTGGACAGAAAGTGGATGAAACACGGGCTCTGTAAACTGGAACAGCTGGTTTTGAATGAGAGGCAGACATGAGCAGCATGAAGTCAGCGGGTCGATTAAGACCAGCTGTACTCGCAGCGAGCACGGCCCAGAATCTGCCACTGAATCTCGCCAGAAAGCGAACGACACTTAAGACCGCTGAGATCTACGAGGATGACGAGTCAAACAACCACACGCAGGGAAACCTCCTCTGAGAGAGAGAGAGTGTGTCCTGACACAGCTGATCATCTCTGAGCCGGGAATACAGCTCCATTAAAAATACAAAACTGAGCATTTAAACATCAGGCAACACTTCAGAGATCATCAGGAGGACGCTGACAAGAGAAGACGCTCATTAAATGATCCATTATTTAAATACAAAAGCCGAAATTCAACATCCAATCTGAGAGCAAGACTGGAAACAGATGTGTCATTGTTGGGTTTTATTGTTGTGTTTGCAGTTGTCATGCTGAGGCCTGTCACCGATAAACCACACCAACAACTTACACAGATATCAGTCTGTGTCTAGTTAAAAGATTTAACCGTTGTACGTTGCTGGTGATTAAACTTCATCGAGCAGGAAGAGCACGTCTCATGTCAGAGGATACACGGGAAACTGATTCTCGAGATTCAATTTAATTCAATTTTCAATGGAATAAATGAAATTCTAACCGCAGCAATAAAACAAAAAAAAAAAACTGTGACACACTTCCTACTTCCCCACAAAGCTGTACTAAAGTGTTGGTAGTGAGATTGACATAAAAAATGACTGATGGTGCGTGAGTGTGTGTGTGTGTGTGTGTGTGTGTGTGTGTGTGTGTGTGTGTGTGTGTGTGTGTGTGTGTGTGTGTGTGTGTGTGTGTGTGTGTGTGTGTGTGTGTGTGTGTGTGTCCTGTATCCCTCAACACTAAGAGCAGACTGTTGATCATATTTTGCTTGTTTCTAACTATGCTATGCTCATTCAGCAAAAGAGTGATTTAAAAAAAACATACTTGAACCTGCAAGTTAAAGATCATATATTCTATTAAATCCTCTTCTCCATGTTCCTCTAACTCTAACATGTGTCTCTAGTCCGTCTACAAACCCCCCAATGATGAGAAAAGTCCATCCTCTCCGTCTTCTGCCTGCTCCACTTTTCAGAAAATGTGTGCTCAAACAGGCTGTTTGGAGATTTCCCTTAATGACATCACAAAGGGCAGTAGCCCCTCCCCCAGGTGGGTGACACTCCCACAGCTAGGTGTTTGTTCTGCCCTCTGAGTCTGCCTTCTCACCGTAAACAATAGGACATGGAGCAAGAAAGCACCGAGTACACCCAAGCCCTTCCAGAGAGGGGGCGTGGTCAGACACAGCTCATTTACATATTTAAAGGTACAGACACAGAAACAGCCTGTTCTGAGCAGGGCTGAAATAGAGGGGTTTATAGACATGATCAAATACAGGATCAGAGTGGATTTAGAACAAGAAACTTCACACACATGTTTTGAGGAGCTCTGACACTTATTTAAATTGGATGAAGTAGAGGAGGATGTGTGACCTTTAACTCAGCAGAGTGACGTTTCTGCCTGTTTCCAGAGGAGCCCTCTGCAGGTGTAAAACTCCACATCATTTCAAATGAATTCTTACGCCACAAATCTCACAATTAACCGGAATCCAGGCTGTTGTGCAGAGACACACACCTCAGTAAAAATAAACTATAGAAATATTTGAGTTGATCATCGTGTTTCCAGAGCTAAAGTGGTTAACAATAAGCAGACTCTTACCTTTCTGGTGCAGGCCCTTCTTCTCATAGAGGATAATGAGCTCGCTGTACTTGTGCGCCTTCTTCAGGACGTACTCGCTCTCCTCGATGTGGCAGTGGTTGTTCTCCAGGCGAAGGAGGGGGGACACCAGGGCCACGTTGGTCTGAATGAAACATAAACAACAAACCCTCTCAGAGCTCATCTTTTTATTTCACAAAAACAACAACAGACAGAAGACTTCAGGGAGAAGTTCACTCTGAGAATCCAGAGAATCAAAGGCTTTCCACAAACTGCCCTCTGATGAAACAGTCCGTATTATACCCATAAAGCATCTTATTAGCGATGTCATGATACCAGAATTTAAGCTTTGATACAATACTAGAATCTAACAATATTGATACCTGTTTTCCGATACTGCGGCCAAGTTCTAGGCACTCCATATTGGATAATGTATAGTTTTTAATTAACGAAAAATGCAAGCAAACTTCTTCACTTTGGCAACATTTCAGGTTGCAAAAAAGACTGATCCTTTAAAAGTAGATTCAAATATATTTTCATGGATGTAGTTACTCCCCGACATTCACAGTAAGTTATTCGTTGCCCTTAAGTCAGACTAAAGTCTTGTCTTATTCCTGACGGCAGTACGTTTTGTCCAATAAGAGTCTGGATAATAGTAGTAGGAATCGTCTAAGATAGTGAGACTTGTATTTTGGTGCCATGGTATTTAAATCGATTGTTTTTAACTGGGATCGTGACAGCGGTACCCAAAATAGCAGCAGACCCACCTGACTGCAGCTCTACACCTTACAGTGAGGAATGATCCTCCAAACACAGAACTCATTGGGCTCTTGTGGAGTGAAGGTAACTGCTCTGAGTTTCTGTGTTTTTGGCTCCACTTTGTTGTGATCTAAATCTTTATTACACTAAGTGGTCGGCGGTGAGGAGTGCCAAGCTCAGAAGAGCCGACGTGACTTTGATCAGGAAATATAAACATTTGGATTCAGTTCCCCGACAGCTGCACTTTGGATGTTATTCAGAACGATGACATCAGAATAAAGTGATTGGGTACGTTATTAAAAAATAAAGTGTGTTTGAAAAACGCTTCTAATAAAAAGCGTTTGATTCCAATATACTGGAACTTACTGACGGAGAGAGCCGAACACAAGAGGAATGAGATCACTCAGGTTACATCAGGTGGACAGGGAGAATCCATCAAGGCACTGAGTTATGGATTCAGAGCCAATTTTGACTAAAATGTCTCCATTTCTTAAAAGGTACAATCTGTAGAATTTTACGCTAAAATATCTAAATTAATTTAAAAAAATGGACTAAACCTTTGTAATATTTATCTTTGTTGAGTATTTACATCAACTCAAATATCTCCAACAGTTATCAAAGACAGAGAAATCCTTCATTTCAAAGTTGTAGCGGGATGTGTCATGCTGTGGCGGCTGCCATGATGACCGACACGACATGTTTAGCGTTGCTGAGGAAACATCGGATGTTACAGCAAAGATCGCTGCATAAGGAAGCGAGAGCTGCTGCTGAAAGCTGTTGTAATGTTGCTGTATGTGCTGCTGTGTTGTGTGTGTGTGTGTGTGTGTGTGTGTGTGTGTGGGGGGGGGGGGTGTAATGGAGTGTAATGGGGTTAAAAGTCCCCCCCCCTCTTTACCGTCTTTAGAGGTAGTAAACAACGCGTGAGAGAGGGGGAAGGGATCAGCAGAGCCAGCGAAGGAGAATAGTGCATCAGCTGACTTTACATGTATGTGGAGCTCCTGCTGTTCCCCGCTCTCTCACGCTTACAAAACGCCATACGGCAACATGGATTCACAGACTGGGACGTCTTAAGGTGAAATGACACCTTAAGACCTTAAGACACCTTAAAAATGACTTAAAACCATTATCCAATATGGATGTGACTCCTAAATCACAACATCCATTCAGACAGGTAAGGAATATAGTTCTGGTCTTACGTGTAGGTAACATTTCAGCAGAGTAGTGTCGATGATCTGCAGCAGTTTTTTGCGGCTTTTTATGGTCGGCGTTCCCTCCATGAGCGGAGATGTCGTCGAAGGGTCAGAGTCGTTCAGCTGTTTCACAAGGTGGCTTCGTTTCTGTTAAACACCAGAGACAAAGATCATGTAGATTATTACAAACATTTATTTTTTTCTCCTCTAAGTGGAGCCTCATTCTCTGACCCCAAACACACACACACACACCTGGGTGAGATAATCGATGAGAGCCAGGTGAGCCTTCTCCAGCTCCGGCCCGGACAGCGTGGGCAGAGGGTTGGGATAGTGAAGCTGTTTGCGATAGTCTGATGGGAGCAGGTCGGGATACAGGCCGATGACGTGAGTGGGATCTGCAGAGCACAGGAGGGGAAATTACACACCTGCTGACACACACCTTTCATTCACCTTCAAGTCTCCTTTGTAGCGGACACACTGGAAACACACACATTCATTTGACCAGAGTCTGACTCTGTCTTACAAACTTGGATCAACAGACAGAAATGAGACGCTCTACCTGTGCCGAGTTTAGCGAACACCTGCATGGAGTCATCAAACTTCTTCTGGCAGAACAGGTTGAAGGCATAGAGATTCTGGATGTGATGAATCTGCTGCTTCTTATCACCGTCGGAATCATCTTTCATCTTCTGACAGAAACGACAAAAACATGTCAGCAACCAAACGCACCAAGCTGCATCAGAAAGTCTTCAGTTGAATTTCCTGAAAATGAGCGGCATTCTTTTTTATTCCAGGGAAATGCTCCAGGAAAGCTCGATAGAGATATAATTATTTACTCATAAACGAAAGTTCCAATCCTCTAAAGCTCTGATTGAATCCTGAGGGATTTGATAATAATGTGTAATGGTGAATGGAGGCGTTGTTGTTGTTGTTGTGCTCACCGCCAGCTGGAGAGCCAGCTCAAACTGCTTGTCCTGAAGAAGCTGCCGGATCTGGCTGGCTATGGACACGGGCACCAGGCGCCACACAAAATGGTTGCTGGCGACGTAGACGATGTTTGGCCTGCGGAGACGAAGAGGAACAAAACAAGATGAGAGTGGAACAAAAGTGTTTTCTTTGTAAGGAGGAACCTGCGGTATCATGGGGAAACAGAAACCAGGAGCCACGAGAAGGAAGTTGTTAAAAAAGCTTTTATATTCTGTTCTCCTTCTGATTGGAATAAGTTTCCTTTAAATCTCTGTTCCTTGTCATCGTTCCACTTATTTAAAAAACTGATTGTGTTTGTTTTCAGTAACGTCAACACTGTTTGTTTATTTCTCTCTATGTACAGACTGACTCTCTCTCCTCTAAGGTGTCTAGTCTAGAGTTGTAATGGTTGTATCTGTTCTCTGTGTTGTCCCTTGTTTTGTTTTTTGTGTTTTTTGTGTGCTTTGTTTGTTGTTGTTGTTTTCTGCTGTATGTATTACTTTGTTTCGTCTGTAGTGTTATGTTTTGGTTTTGTGTTGCTGTGTTGTACCTGTGTCTTTGTAAATATCTGTTTGGGACCCTCTTGAAAACGAGGTGATACACCTCAAGGGGCTTATCCTAATATAATACATTTCTCAAAGACCTACAGGAACAAATGCTGCCTTTTTTTTTTTTTTTTTTTAACTTGACATACTGAAGAGTCGCACGTTATTGACACCACTTTCATTTTGACATCATTCAGATATATTTGTTGTGCATGGCTTCATTATTCAGGTTAAAAGGAAATACAATTTCCAGCGCTGCAGGTGTTGATGTTAAAAATAAACAGTCAGCGACACATCAGCTCCGTTAAGTGACCACAACGTTAACGAGCATCCTGGCAAAGTGCTGCAGGTAGAGAGACATAGAGACATTTTAAATCTGTGACAGCAGCGCCCCCTGTTGCCTGAACATTTCTGAATGCAGGGCCTCACAGACTCTGTATGCACTGACTACTGAAGGTGATATCAGACACACACAGGCAGTTTTGGTTTGCATCAAAGAACACAGAAGTGGCTTCAGGTCACTTGACGAGCTTTAAACATCCTGAGATGTGACTAACGAGCATGTGCGCTCACTGCAGAAATGTATAAAAATCAGCCAGCGTGATAAAAAAAGGTTTGACATAAAAAGCTAACAACCTTTTTCACATAATCATCTTTACAGCATTTTCTAGCTTTCTAGCTTTCCAAATAAAACCTGCAAAAACTGGGACATCAGCGCTCACCCTGCAGAGGAGATGAAGCGCGGCCTCTGAAGCTCCACGCTCTGCACCAGCAGCCGAGGCTCGACGGTGCGGATCTCCACGTACCGAGGAAGAACAGCTATGATGTACGGAGGCTGGTGCTCTGAGGACGTTTGAAAAAAAAAAATGATAGCATTAAAAGCAGCAGGGATCAGAGAATGGATGTTTTAGTTTCTTGAGAAATGCTGATAAAAGTGATCAGTGCAAGATGTCTGAGTTTCAGCTGTGATGACTTTTGAAAGTCTGGATTGAACTTGAGCTCCTTGTCTTTAGAACAGGTGTGTCCATTTGGAATATTTTACACCTCCAGGCTAACGGGGCAGTACATTCAGAAGGGAACAGGCCTGAGGTGGTATTCTGGATCTTTCTTGGACTACTTCCACAGGCCCTTCAGTTAGGCAGCTGGCCCCGCTAATGAATACCAAAACCACCAAGAAGAAGCCATCACACACTATATGAAACGGACGCCTCGAGGCTTCACTTCCCTCTCGTATTGTTCCTCTTTTGCCCTCCATCGAGGCTCCTTTAAAAAAAAGGTGTAAGCTCAGATGCATCACTTCTGTCACAAAGCTCATTAGTAACCCAGACCTGCAGTGCCTTAGTCATAAAAAAAACAGATCTATATTTACATCTCGCTCTCTGACGTGGAAAACAGCAGAGTGGAAACAAAGAGTGTGCACAGAGGACAGAAAGCTTGAAAACACAGACAGCAGAGCGATGACTGGAGGTGACAAAGTTAAAGGAGCATTCAGGACACTTCATTCATCAGATGTTTGTTTCAGTAACGAGCAACATTACCCATTGAGATGGGGATGTCGGTCCAGTTGATGGCACACTTTTGGGTGCACACGCCTTCTTCATTCAGCACCACAGTGAGGTCGTCCTGACCAACAGCCACCTTCCCATCAGCCAGTGGGGCGACCAGAGGCTCCAGCTGTTTCCCAGTGGGGAACAGCTCCTTGATGGTGCCCCGACCGTCCATCTAAGTTCAGAGGAGAGATAGTCCAAATGAGCGAGATGATACAGAACCTGTTTATTACACGTTATGCCCTTCATGTGTCAAAACGAGGTTACCACAAATATCTTCACAAAAACAAAGAGAAGCTTCATTACATTTCAGGACAACACACCAGACAACAAGTGTCATAAAACAAGCTGCCTTCAAACTCTTCACATGTGATTTTTAGAGGGAGAGTCAGCAGCTTCTTCCTGCAAAATAAAATACAGCCTAAAGTGAAGCTGCTCCATTGTCCCTTCTGGGCCTCCATACATGTGGTGGTGACTGTGTCTGCAGAGACTCTGTCCTCTGACTGGATTTTACTGTTCTGCTTTGTTCTGGTCGACCCTGGATGTTTCTGGGCGGAGCTGGTGTGTTTCCCCCAGCCAATGACAGCGCAGCAGGTGAGTTTAGGAGTGGATACAAAGCGGTGAATATGACGGACGTGGAGAAACACCAAACGGATAAAGCTTGTTCTAAAACGAGGGTGAACCTTGTGTTGTCTTTTACCCGTGGACGTGGAGTTGGTCTACTTCCTGTTGGACAGGAAGGTGACAAACACCGGCGGTTAGCTTGTGCTAGCGTTAGCTTGCAGTGTAGGTACAAGCAGTAAACGTACACACTACTTCCTGCAGGGGGCGATGAGCCAAGGAGGAGGGGTCCAGTTTGAATGTTGAGTTTACATTTCCACTGACTAAAAAGATTGTTATTAAGTGATCCTTCCTTCCATGAGCTGTGTCTGAATGACTCTCTATAGAGGTTTGTCCCTTTACAAAGAATAAAAGACTGAAGCAGACCGCTCCATGATGTTGCACATGAGCCTCAAAACACTGTGCAACATGTGGAGCAACATGTGGAGCAACATGTGGAGCAACATGTAGGAGAATAAAGACTCTTTATGAGAATCTAAACTCAAAGACAGAGAGGAGCAGTGAGTGGTTTCTATGAATGTTTAAATACTTTACAAGTCAACAATGGACACAGTTTCATATTTAGAAGATATTTTCAGGGTGGAGTTTCCCTTTGAGTACAGTGTTTTATTCTTTCCTACAGCTCGTACCCGGATGAGGTAATAGTCTCGTTTGAAACCAACACAGATGGAGTTTTCACACCAGGCCATGGATTTAGGAATATCTGGAGCACTGAAGTCTCCCTGTCAGACAAAAAGAAAACATTTAGAGTTTTTTAAAACATGTTAAAGGACTGGAAACATTTAAAAAAAAAAACAGAACCTGAATCACACTGTCGTGAGTCACTGATGCTTTTTATTTTTACCTGCAGCTCGTGGAACTCTCTGTCCTTCCAGTAATACAGCTGCAGCTTCTTCTTCACCGCCACACACATTCTCAACCTTTCCTCTCCAGAGCTGGTTAGCTGAGGACAAGAGAGAAAGAATTTTCTAGATCCTTGCTTGTGTTGTACTTACTCTCTGATGTACGTCCCTTGGATAAAAGCGAATTGTAGAATTGTAAAAGAATTGGTGAAGCAAGACGTTGTTGAGCCACGCAGGCTTAGGACAGTCAAACTATGGACTTGGGCCTGCACCTCTGTGAGAAGCCTTATTTGAGTGATTCACTGAGATCACAAAGAGGCCTAAAGGGACTCTTTATCCCAGAATCCCCTGCAGTACTTCACACCTACGTGTGACATAAAGGGGGGACCGGAACCTGAGAGAGACCCCACAGGAAGGAGGCCAGGTGACAAAACTCTGAGACTTCCATTGCTCTCTCTCTTTCCACGCGCTGACTTCAAGTGTTCGGAGACACAAGCTCACCTCCTGTTCTCTGCAACAATCTCTCTTTGTTTTAAGTTTTGGCGCGCAGGTAATCCGCCGTCGGCAGTGTTCTAAATCCCGAGCTCGGATTGTCCAGTGAACGCTCAAACTGTTGAGCAAATGTGATTCTAGAGACACTTAGATCCTCTACTGGCTTTATCACATTTCACGCCTTCAATTTATTAAATATAGTTATTAATTATTAATAATATTAGTAATTAAGTAACTAATTTGAGACTGATTTTGATTATATTTACCTGATTACAGGGTGGTGTCCCAAAACGAGATTAAACATAGTTTAATGATATTTTTATTTATATTATTAATAATTAAATATAATTATTAAAGAATATAACCAAAGTTGACTTGATACAACCCCAACAACGTGTATTGGTATGCGATGTAGTACAGTGACAAAATACACAGCAGGAGCTTTGTGTGAGGTCTTAAGTGGCAGACGGCCTTAGGGGGACAGTCACTGACCTGCAGGTCACAGGCGAAGAGCGTGGCTCCTTTGGCTTTGGACAGGACAGTGATCTGCTGGAAGGTCAGGAGGTCGTGGACGTGGATGTTGTTCTCTGCAGGAAAAAACAGATTCCTCTAGTTCTGTTCAGAGATCTCAAGATGAATGCTGGGTTTGTGTAAAAGATTTGAAGTCTTCAAGAATAAACACAAGCGGACTAAAGAATGATATTTATTTTATTAATCGGAAGACAAACTTACCAAGAAGACTGACAAGAATCTTGTACTGAGAGACAACGTAAAGCTGCAGAGAGGATGAGAAACAAAAATGAAAGGAGGTTTGAAACACTACGCAGACAGTGCTTAAAATCTTCCTACACACAGATATTTGAATGTATGAATAACCAGCCTGTTGTTATTCTAAATATCATCCTGCATCTTTATGCACCTGCTGAATCTTCTTGGAGAAGTTCTTGTTGGATTTTTCCAGGGTCACCTCAAACCGATTGGTGCCTAAGGAAAAAATAAAACATGATTATATAAAAACAAGTCGAAGCAGCGAACAGTGACTTGAGGAGAAGAGCAAATCGTTCATACCTGCATCCTTCTTTATTCTGTAGAGGAGGAGATGCCCTGGCTTTGTTCCCACAAGCAGCCAGTCCTCTGAGGGGAGAAAGGCTCAAGATTCAGGGGGTCTTATTTTGGAAACATTAGGGTTGTCACCATACAGATTTGTAAACTTCCATATGATTTAAACTCAAAAAATATGGATGCCTGTTTGGATATCTCAGCAAAAAACATACAGTCCCAGGCACTGAATATTGGGTATTTCCTTATTTTTAAGCACCAAAATATTGCAAGCAAACTCTCTGTCACTGTCTAACTTGCTTCTAACTTATTTGCTCTATAAATAAAGATTAATATTATATTATAAATGGGAGGGTCCTGCGGCTACAAATCCATCTAAGGTCTCCTTGGACAAGACACTTAAGCTCAAGTTGCTCCCACTGCTTCGTCGTCGGCGTGTGAATATGCATGACTGGACAAGTTGGACACTTCACACAGCAGCCTCCACCATCAGTGTGTAAGTGGAGTGAATGTTTGAATGTGACGTGTGGAGTACAAGCGCTTTGACATGTCAGAAGTCTAGAAAAGAAATATACAAGCTCAAGTCTATTTACTATTTTATATTCTTCAGTTAATCAGATAACGTGATGTCTCATGATATGATTGTCTTGCAATATACCAATTTTTGAAGAGTCCCTGCCTCTGGATATTATCGTTCTCCTGGGTATCCCGAGTTACTGTGGGATCCCCACCAAGGTGTGATTTCAGAATGTTTTAAAAGTGCCTAAGATCTGTCTTCATCTGCGACGTCAGTCCGATATCCGATATGTAAATTACGTCAATATCAGACCGGATGCGGATAACAGATTGGATCTGTCCCATCTCTACTGAATGTTGTGAATCATACAGTGGTGTGAACAGAGGGGGGATTTAGGAGTGGGTATTACTCATGGAGACCCTGCACTCATGTTCACTTCATTTGTCTGTCTACTCTCCGTTATATTGAATAGTTTCTGTTTATAACATGTCTACACTCATGCACTTTAACTTATGTATCACTGATTGCACAGCTCCCTATGTCAATACTGTCCAGTTACAACTCTGTTTTTGCACATTTGCATTTAATCTTTCATATTTAAGACTAGAAGTAATGTTTAGTTAAATCCTGGTTGTATATATTCTCATTCTTAGTTTTGATATTTTTAGTGCTTATTCACTTTGTATTTAATATTAATATTGTGTTTAGATTTGCTAATATTGTGTTTTTTGCTCATGTTGTGTTTTTGGACAATTATTTTATTTTATTTACCATTTTGTTTTGTACCTTTTGCACAATTTAGAATTTTTTACTGTAAATATTATTTATCTTATTCTGGTTGTATTGCACCGCGGGACGGAGACAAACACAATTTCGATTCCACTGTATGTCTGACATATTTTGAAATTGACAATAAAGTTGACTTTGACTTGATAACCTGCTGCTGTAACACCACAATGTCCCAGTTTGGGATCAATAAAGTTATTCTATACCTGCACTATTTCTATACCTGCACTACACCCCTGCTGAGGACATTAAACAACACAAACAGCATGAGTGTGCATTAGTGAGGGGTGACATCTCACTCTTAGTGAGGGTGTGTGTGTGTGTGTGTGTGTGTGTGTGTGTGTGTGTGTGTGTGTGTGTGTGTGTGTGTGTGTGTGTGTGTGTGTGTGTGTGTGTGTGTGTGTGTGTGTGTGTGTGTGTGTGTGTGTGTGTGTGTGTGTGTCATAAAGAGGATAACAACTCACCCCAGGCCGCCAGACAGTCAATCTGAAGAGGAAGCTTCTCCAGTATAGGTACTGGTTCATACGCGTCATGCATGTTGACGCAGTGTTTGTGGTTCACGGATCTCTGTGACGGTTCAATCCCCCTCCAGGAGTCTCTTCCCCGGACACCAGCTCACCGACAGCCCGCTGAAGAGTCCGTCAGGGCGGCACTCCTCCCAGTGTCTCCATTAAATCACTCACTGGTTTCAGTGTTTCTAATGGTTTCAGTGAGGAGGTCTGCTCTGATAAACTCGGCGTGGCTGACTTCTCTCCGCAGCTTCGACCACAACAACAGCTGATCGTTAGCCTGCTAGCTCAGAAGTTAGCAAGCAGCGGCTACAGCATATTTCCGCTCTCACCATGGCAACAGAAACCTGAACAACGCGGCAGGTGGTTCCTTCTTAGATTAACTCAAATGCCGCAGCTGTTTGGATACGCGTTATGAACACAGCGTTTGCCGTAGCGTTTAGGTTTTTTTTTGTTTCGTTAGCTTAGTTTGCCTCCTGCTACTTCCTGGTCTTGTTGACGACGGGTTTGACAGGCACGTGACAGAAGTCAGCGGACTCACGAGGAACGCATTAAAGGGCCAGTTACCAAATTTGTAGAACTCTCGCGAGATTTCTATCAAAGACGATTTAACAAAATAAAAAAACTTTTATGTAGGGTTTTATACTTTCATTTTTAAGTTTTGTATTTATTCGAATGCTGTTGTATTGTTTTATTTATCTTTAACTATTTATCTTTTATTATGGAACTACCGTAAAACTTGATTTTGTTTTTTATGATAGATGATAGAATCTTTATTATCATTGTATACAAGGACACAACGAAACTTTGTGAGCAGCAATCTTAAACAGCAGCGTTTACAAAAACAACAACAACAAAAATATATTTGTGGTGATATGAAAGAGAAGTATGCAAAAAGTGGCCAGAGCAATTTCTGTTCAGTGAATGAATGATAATAATAATAATAAATAAATAGACAGTTGTGGTGACTGAAAGAATATACACAGTTAATATTTTGCAGTGACTGATTAGGTAAACAAATATAGATATAGAGATAAAGTGCAAATAAGGGAAGTTATAGTGCAGTGACAGAGTATATACAGTTATTATTGTGCAGTGACTGGATGAGTAAATAAACAGTTTTAGTGCAATTTTTATTTACTTGAGTCTGTGAAATGACCCTCTAAATAAAACTTCACAACACAAAATAATTGGTTAGCATTTTAAAATGTGCAGGGTAACTAATTTATTTCTTACCCTTATCAACTTTGCAAATACCAGATGCATATGTACAATGAGTAAATAACAATTTATCTATATTTGTCTGTTTTATTCATGATATAAATATTTCCTTCTTGAATATGTTTTTCTTGATCAATGATATTGTCATGCTTATTTCTTTGTATACATTTTCAAATGTACAGTATACTGTAGATTCAATAAATTAATGTAAATCAAAGCAAGAGAAATTTTTAGATATTTAATTTTGTTATGTGTTGAATCTTTGAGCACTGAAGGAGAAAAAATGAAGTCCGTTCTTTAGTAGAGAAGACAATATGTTTGGGATGAGGGAGCTTATTTATTAAAAACATTTCTCTACCTTTACAAAATGACAATGGAGCGCCTGGAGCTTAGTGGTTAGTGCGTCCGCCCCATGTACGAGGACTATAGTCCTTCAAGTGGGCTGCCAGTATTCAAAGCCGACCTGTCGCTGTCGTTGCGGAGCTCTGAGACTTATTTAACCTGGTTGAAGAGGAAGAGAATATGTGACACGTGAAAAAATGACACTGTAACTGTGTTTTAATATAAACTTTATTTGCAGGACAAACGCAAAAAGCCATACAATATCATCAGCTCACATTACAAAGCAGACATCCATCAAATTGGGCATTAGATTCTCTCTAAAATAAAATACCCTTCATAAGACTTAAACGAATATATATATATTTAAAAAAAACAACAACACATAAATAAATGAAATTAGAAGACCCACACATTCAGTTTGAGATTGCACGAGGACGGAGATATTACGCCGCCGGTTGAGGCGAGTTTACTTTGAAATGTGAGTACGAGCGGCTCAAAGGAATCTATGTGGTGACATTATTTGTTTAATAATTTTTAAACTACTTTGTGCAGATTTTGGTGAGTCCTTAACGAAGCTGTGGCCCGGTTTAGTGCAGGGCGAGTGTGAGAGCATAACAAACTGTGAATCACAAGTATATCTGAGTTGAGGTCAAAAACCACATCTGTGAGGTTAATCAACAGACTCTGTGATTCAGTTAGAGCTAGAAAGCTTTTCATTAGTGGCAACATGAAGTGGAATCAAATCACTGCTGCTATGTGAAAATGTGCTGAAAATAAACATCCTTCAATTTCAGACTCGTGACGACTTTCGCCTGAAAATTGATCTGGAACTTTCTTTTTTTTTGAAGGTTATCAAAGAGGACTAAAACGCTCTTTCATTCACTGATTAATGCTTGAAAATGAGCGATATTGGAGTCACATTTTCAGTCTTAAACGGCTGTTGTTTGATAATCAGTGTTTGGAATCAGGATGGAATAAACATGGCTTTGAAGGATTTTCTTGAACAACTAGGACGTTACATTTTCCAAAACCTGAAGATCTTTAGTTCACATCAGAGTCCTCCTAAACACAGAAGCGTCTTTAACACCGACAACTGAGATACATTTCAAGTATCATATTGATGCAGCTGTTTTAACATGGAGTAACGGGAAGCCTATTTAAGTTTAAGGTGGCGATTCTAGACTCCATTATGACCCCAGGAAAAAGTCATTGGGGGCCCCTCCCTGCCAGTGTCCTGACACTTACTCCTCTTCCTCTTTCTGTCTTCACTCCCTGACAGATAATTCTTCATTTTCCCTTCACTGACAAACTTTGGTTTCCACAGAAACAATGCATGCGACACTTAGCAGAGCAACGAGAGCAAGAGCTGTCAGACGGGGCCCCCTTAGGGAGGTCTCCTACTGGCATTGCAAAAATATGCACATTTTGAGCCACTGCTTTGGTTTAAAGTGTGTCATCCCTCAGGGAGGCCCCCCTACTGGCCTGGGGCCCCCAAGCAGTTCCCTGCCCCGCCTGTTAACAAGCAGTGCCTCTCTAAGTTTATAGTCATGATTAATCAAGAGGCCAGACGGCGACGTCTTCCGTCTGTGTTCACAATAAGATAAAGATATTATTTGTTGCTGCAGCTACAAGAAATGAGCTCAGGAAATCTTCACTGGTGATTATTATTATTATTGGCTTATTGTTGAAATGTATCACTAAGCTAAGAAATGTTGTAGAAAGGAGCGCCTCCTGGACGCTACAGGTGGATGTTTGAGGTGCTCTTTGGAACGGGATAGATGCAGTCATAGAAAAAGCTCCAACTCCGAGCTTTAACTCGCTTCGACTGAGACCCGTCCTCTGGCACAAGATTCAGATATTAAAAATTATTGTGAAGAATTACCGTGAAACTTCAAATAAAAGCCCATCCCAATTTAAGGCCCAGTCACTTCTTCAAGCTTGGGAATGCGTCACAATTTGACAAATAAATTCAGCTCTCAATTCGAGGCTGAGCAAAGATCAAACTGAACAAAAACAAATCCAGGGCTGATAATCGAAGTTTTACGGTAATCACTTTTCACACTGATGCTCTTGTTTGCATTCGCAGCCCTCTTAGAGGCATCAGTATTAATTTAAGTTTGTTTGATGACCAGCTAAAAAGTCTTCACAGTAGCTTTAACCTGCAGAGTGTTGAGCTTTCAGGGCCACCGTAGATTTCATGGCTTGAAGGGTTTGGACATGAACATGATGAGAAATCAGTTTTTTTAAAGGTCTGCGTCCAGTTGCAGCAGCTCTGCGTGAGTTCAGTCAGTCTTAAACTCTTCTGGTTTGTGGCTTAGGTTGTGTCATTGTTTGGTTACCATGGAGACGTAAGGCTCATCTTAACTAGTAATGGGCGTAACGTCCAAACTAACAAATAACATGGTGTCAGAAATGATGTTTGAACTCGATGTGACCAATCAGAGAGCAGCGTTTGTCTCCCTCTCGTGTCTGATCGTCTCTGAACTGTTTTCCAAACCTTCAATCGTATGTTCTATGTTGTATGTCATATGTTCTGCATACTGCGATAGACATTAGTCTATAGTCATCTCACGCAGAGCTGCTGCAACACGGGGCGGGCGGTGTACCTCAGGGCAAAGAAACTACACTTCCTGTTAAACACGAACACAGGAGAATTAATAATTGTGATAAAATGTAAAGTCTCTGCTCCAGTTTGTGACACTGAAGAAGGAGATCTTTTAGACTCTTTAAATATTCATCTTCAGCTTCTCATTAACATCGTATTGCCTTTTCATTAACACATTACTCATGCTTCTCTGAGCTTGTTTCACCTGTAATCACAGGTGAAGTTAAACTGAGGATGTAAAGTGTCCGGAGAGAGAGAGGGCGGCTTTGCCCACATTATTTTGTTTGTTTTGGGTTGAATGCATTCTTCGCTGCCTCGATGAATTAACCTTCTTTTCATTCTCACATCGTCTCGTCTTATTGACCTCTACTCCATCTTAGATCGCTCCATCTTGGTTTTCAGGATTTCCTGCAAAAGAGAACAAATGGTTTGTGCTATTTTTGGGGTTTTAGTGTTTTTGCAAAACCACAATTTTCAGTTTTTTATTCTGCAGTAAATGATATGTGAAGTAGAGAAAAATGTGATCATGGGACGAGCAGGCGGGAGGTCAAAGGAGTGCTTACCTCTTCCTCATCTAGCATCACAGGGAGCGCTCTGTAACACACAGAAAAAGGAAGGCAGTGAGTTCAGCAGCAGTTCACGTCCCCGAGTCAAACTGCACTCTCTAATATTCTCTATCACTTGTTTTTGCTTTCCATGTTGCTAGTTGGGTATTACATGCAAATCCTTGTATCCTGGGCTGTCCTTTCTCAGGTACTTAATTCACTTACATAAGCTGCAACAATATGACATTTTAAGACGGATTAACTTTTCTAAGCTGAAACATTCCTCTGGATGAATAATAAACTTTAATATGAAGCAGTTAGAGAAAAATCTTAAAGGCAGCCGAGAGCTACAACAAAGAGCCGTCCTCGTACGACGTGTCTGAGTTTACTTCACTCACACATCGGCAACTGTTGTAGGAATGTTCTCCTCGACCCACTTCAGGTCTTCGTCCTGACAACAAGCAGAAGAAGATGCAGAACATTAAAGTATGTGAGGTGTAATAATCAAACCTGACGAGGAGGAGAATATGTGGTAAGACATTTTTAAAAAGAAAAGCATTAAAGGAGGCAGTGAACTCACCTCTTTACTCAGCAGCTTCTGGGAGCCGTTTGTGTCGGGCTTTGAGCCTCTCATCTTCATCCCCTCTGAGAGAAAAAACACAGATAAAAGTCCATTATATAATAATCAGATTGTGATTAAACTCGCTTATCAAATTGTATGATTATAAGAAGTTGAACGTTACTGAATAAATGTGTTCTCTAAATATCTGAATGAGCAGAAATTCAAAGCACGCCTTCACAAACATTAAGTTACACAACACCAAACCACACGAGGTCGTTTTAATAACATCTAGAGTAACGTGTGAGCAGCTGAAGAGCATCTTTAAACAAGCATGCATTAAAGTATTTAAGTAAGGACACAAATCCCAAAGCTGCACGATCATCGAAGTCCATCAGATTCTACTTTATTTAGTAGAATTGGTGATTTTTTTTCTGCTTTTATACAACAAAGAAAAGTGCAAAACAATTATCTTTTTATTCTCAGGACTCTTTTCTCTTTGTCTTTATGCTCTGCAATCAACTATCAATATATTTGTCATAGATGTGTGCAGGTGATTAATGCAAAAAATAGTTTGAGGCAATGCAGTGAAAAATAAGAAATTTAAAGGAGCAGTATGTAACTCTGCCCCCTAGTGTTTAAAACGGGTACTGCAGTCTAAATTCTAAACATCATAGAGAGCTTTTTAGGTCGGGTACAATCACTTCTATCTGAACCACTTCTCTTGACCGCTTCCATCGCTGCAACACCTGTTGACCTGATAACTGCTCTCATCTGGTAAACTGAGGGGCGTCCAAAACGGCCGTGTGAGGGGGGGGTCTTAAAAGCGCCTACCTTCTCTGGTCCAAACAAATCCAGAGCATTCAGGAGCAGAATCTAAAGTTAGAAGGAGGACATACTGGCTGCCCGTGCATTATGTAAAGATTTCATTTAGTGGATGAGTTGCTGGTTTGATCCGTGCGTGAAATGTAAAAATAGTATTTGTGTATTCTGCAGCCTCAGCATTAAATGTCTCAGAGGAACACTTTAATCTGGTTAAATGTTTTTAAATCCAATATGAAGGACGTCAGTGTTTTTACTTTACGTTAAGTAACCGAGCCCTCGACCTGGCTCTACTGAGATGTTTCTGTAATAGTGTTTAGGGCTGTATGTCTGTAAACCCTTCGCTCGCCTCGTACTGGAATATACAAGAATAATAAGTCTTACCAAACGCCTCATTCAGCATGGGCTCCTTTGCTTCTTCTTCATCATCATCTTCATCAATCAGAGGAGAATGAGAGAACCTGGGAAGAAAACAGAAGAGTCAAATATAAACGCTGGGAAGTTCAAATCCCAGAGGTGGTGTCGTACTCGGGATTCTCTCTGACCTCTGGCTGTTAGCGGAGGGCCGCAGCAGCACCATGATGACCAGCAGGATGGTGGAGAACAGGAGACGCCAGAAGGCATCGTCCACCCACAAGTCGGTCCAGCCCTGCAGAGAGGATTAAAAACAGATCAGAGAGAAATGTCCTCTCAGTTCACTCTTCATCTCAGAGTAAATAAGAAACAGGAAACACACAATAACACTCGACGGACCTTCTGACAGTCGACCAGCTTGAAGACTTTGGTGGTCCAGATGATGAAAATGATGGAAGCTGAGGATGAAAAGAAAACATCTGAGTCCATTTGACATCTGTAAACAATAATATGCAAATCACAAACAGCACATGAAACCTTCAAACAGAGGATCCAAAAATAGAAAAGGGAATAATCCCTGCAGGCTTGGAGGTGGGATTCATACAGTAAGCATTTTATACATTATGCTAAGTTTGATATACTAAAGCAGGGGTGGGCAAGGGGGGAAGGGGGACACTTGCAGCCTCTTCCTCATATGCGGATTTCCACAGTCTGCTTTTGCTTCGTCCGTAGTACTAAACATCCAGAGTTTCAGAGTCAACCCCCAGTTTTACTCACCAACAACGGTGAAGATGAGTGTGTTGGTGAAGTGCTGATACAAGGAGAGCTTCACGACGTTCCTCCTGAGCTTCAGGAGGCGAGTGGTTTGAGACAGACTGATGAAAATGTGGACGCACATTAAGGAAAAACAAACATTCAAATCTGTTCATAATCAAAAAACTTGTATTCTCATGAGTCTAATGTTAATTTTCAGGGCTGGCTTAGTGAAGGATATCCACCACATGACGCAGGAGTCGATGAGGGAGAGGCTGAGATTTGCCACCAGGGCAACCGTCCCGTAGAAACCCTGGAAGAAGAATCTGATGTGAGAAATGAGGAGCCTTAAAGACAGCACAGAGCAGAGTGAGTGTCTGTAAACATGGCTGAGAAGGCAAGGACACGACCTCTCTCCTTTCTTTCTTTAAAGGAAGAACGTGCAAGTTTTTGATCCAGTAGATGTCGCCCTTGAGCACCAGCATGAAACCAAAACAAACTGCTGTTTGACCACACCTCCTCTGTCCTCCAGTGCAATACCTCCAGAATCTCAGTCACCTATACATTTTGCACGGTGATGCATAATGGTGACTAAAGTTGGCCAGAGTTAAACTCTATTACAGCACATGCTAACGATGTGACTAAACCAATAAATGCCAGCTCAGAGTGACAGAGACAATCTGAGAGTCAGAGGAGAACATGCGTCAGTAATGGTGGACTATGGGGATTTTTGTCATGCAGTCATGGTTCCTACTCTGAAGCAGGAAATCAAAAGGTTCCTCTAAACGCGTTTCTAGGAACTTAAATAGTTCTTAGTTCCTGCGGTGCAAAATCAATTAAAAAGGGCAAGAGGGTTCCAACGATTCCAAGAACTATAAAAAAGTTCCTGCGGTCTGAAAACACCTTATGAGGAGGAAGAGGAGGAAGGGGACGAGGAAGACCAAGAGCCGTCATTTCAGATCAGTCATGATTTGACCGTCAAACGTACGCAGGATGAGACAGCAGCACTTATTTATTTACTGCTTTGTCCACAGGGGGTCGCCAAAATCAACACAAGCCAGAAGTGACTCAAAGGAGCTTTAAGCGAGTTGTTGATACTTACACCGGTGACTCTCAGCACGCCTTCCACAGAGGAGAAAATCAGGTAGAGAAGACCAACAGCTACGAGCCGGTGCACCGTGGTGCCCAACCTCGGCCTGAAAAACGACAGAGAAGAATTCTTTAATGAGTAAAGAATAATAACGCCTCTGAATTGTTGTATTGAGACGCAGCATCCAAATTAAGATTCCACCACTCAACACATGGCGGTAAAAATATACTAAGCAAATAAAATAAGTGAGGCCGGGTGTCATGGTGGATGATCAATCACAACAAAGGTATTCTTTTTTCTTTTTTTTAATGCAACTTTCTGTTTATTGGGCAATCCAAACAGTTCATTTCTTACATCATTATTCTTGTATTATTTTTAAATGTTATACAAAACAATAATAGAATGCAGAAGAAGAAAACTAAATTATTTTAAAACAACAAAAAACAAGCAACCCACATAAAAAAAAACCCACACACACACCCAAAACAAAACAGACCAAAACAAAAAAGTGACACACACATCACCAATGACATAACCATGATTTAATTTCAGTTTTTACAACCAAAAAAAGTGTTTCCATACATCCCCTATTCAGTATATATTTTAATAATTAAGATATCACCACCTTTTCCCTTGCCAATCTGTATCTAAACATGCTCCATCATGTGTTGCCATGGAAACCATCTGTCAAGGAATTTAGCATTTTACAGTCTTATTTTAAAAGTTATCTTTTCCACAAAGGTATTCTTAAGCCCGGTGTACACTACAGTGATTGTATAAAAGTCGTGGTTGAATGATCGCATTGTCAGAAAAAAGCCCTGAAACTCAGGCTAGTTCATTTTAGATGCCGTTGAGCGGTGATGTGAGGAAACATGAAAGTTTAAAAACAAAGAGTAAACTCACCTGACGATACCGTAACCAAGGCTGACGATGAGCACCAGGATTCTGGCCAGAGATCTTTTGAGTGCAGAGAGCAGCTCGGCAAAAATCACAGCACCTTGAACTGTGAAGAAAAAAACAAAACAGTAAATATGAATTATAGAAAAACTGAGTAAAGAGTAAAGAAACAAATAAACCCACCGTAGTCTCCTTTGTAGCGGATGCTCTGGTACTCGGAGTAGAAGACGGCTTTCTCCAGCATGCCGAGGATGATGACGGCACCGATCCAGAACTGGATTCGCAGCAGATCCCTCCAGTAGCACGCGCACCAGAAGAGCCAGAGAGCCCCGAACAGAACGTAGACGATGCACATCACCATGAAGAACTGTGACGGACACCAGGGACAGAACAGGGGAAACATTCATCTGTAGATCAACTACTAAATGAATCTCCAACTTCAGTAGGAATCAGTTTCTTCATGAGGCGGCTACATACGAGAAGGGGGATGAGTACTAGGAAGAAGTGGATTTCTACACCTAAACAGGCTCTTAGAGCGTTTTCACACCTTTAGATCGTTTGCTCTGGTCTGAATCACGGATCAGTTCGTTCCATTGTTGCATAATTATCTGAAGTTTGCACTGTGTTCACACAGGGACGTTTACAAGCGGACCAAAATGTGTGATGCGGACCCAAAATGCTCTCTGATTGATCGGAATTTCTTGTAGCAAAACTCCATGATGTAAACAAAGACTAGCTGCCTCCTGATTGGCTGTGGCGGCTCCACAGACAGACGACCACACGGACTGATGTCGGCTCTGCTCATTGCTTTTTATATTGTTTGCAGATTTTTTCTCTCCCCACAATTTAAGATATTTCTTCAACATACCATCATCAGAGGCCAGTCTGCTGGAGAGGAGTAGTCATGTGGTCCCTTCATCTCAACTTTCACTGGAAGAAGAAAGAAAACATTAGTATCTTTTTCAGTTTATTCCTTCTTTGATCTTCACCAGTTTATCTCTTTTATAAAACTGATTTCCCCGTTCACCGTTATTTTACAAACTCTTCATGTTAT